>NW_009626322.1:0-19193 GCF_000690535.1 Cariama cristata
GGAAGCAGGGGGGGAGGAGGACCAGTTCAGACTACAGTTGGTATTGCTGAGATTAACTTGGATAACACAGTGCAATCTCACACTTAAACAAAGCCCATATGGATTGCTACTTGACTATGCAATTGCCTACACTTAGGTGGTCAAAGTAGTAACATGCTGACTCAAGAAATAAAAGACCAAATACATTTGTAACTTTGGACCCATTTTGGTTTTGTTTTAGCCAAAAGCAGAACATCCGTGGATAAAGGCAGAATCAACTCTTTAGTTTGCTGTATAACATAAAATAAAACATACCTTTGGGAGCTCACTTCTCAGCTAAGGAAAGGCAGATTTAAACTAATAGCTCATGTGCATTAGGGTTGTGCTATCAGGGTTATTTACTTCTTTTCAAACTTAAAAAATATGTAAGAGTTGAACATACCTTGTCCAAGAGCAGCTGAGTCTACTTTAGCATTATACACATTAGCTCATACACCGCAGAATGAACCAAGATTGCTTTTGTGAAAGTTAAAAGCAGATATGGCATTCTGACAGTGATTAAAACTTATGGAAAACTGAGGAATAACTTTAGTGAATGGAATTCCTCTGGTTTCCATTTTTTCCAAATGTTTTTAAAAGAAAAAAATGTCCTTTTCAGACTTCTTTCCTGTTCTGTTTTTCTCTGTTTCATCTTCTTTTACAGTAACAAAACAAGAAAAATGCAACAGAGGTAAATGGTGGTTGGGCACATTCTGATGTGAAGAAATGAAACATTTTGCATGGAAAAAACCATTTTTAACTGAATAATGATTATTCCATGTTGGAAACTTTAATTCAAAACACCAGAAACACCATTTTTGGTTTTGCATGGCATCTCCATGGTATAATGCCCTCTTCTCACTGATCACAGACAAATCCCTCTATCCTTGGAGTTCAGAGAACGTCTTGCAAGAGTCCTGCCCCTCTGAGCCTTCTACTGTGAATAACCTACCTCTTCTGCACTATGGTTCAGAGCTTAGTGCAGAATGAGTCCTTTCCTCCTGTTGATTGAGTTGCTCTCTAATACAGCATCTAGAAAGATGGGAACATGTGAAAACTAGGATAAGCAGAATGTCAACATTTGTGGTGATTCAGGAATGAAGCTGGAACAGAACCTGCAACTCCATGCATTATAAACTCTTATCAAGTAGATTACGTGTGTGTGTGTGTATATCTTTAAATACTGAGGTCCAAGACTAAAAGAGTTGTCTAGTGAAGCAACTGTTAGACAGAAACTTCTCAAACAAGACTTGAAATGTGTCATGTGACAGTGATAAGTGAACATAGAAAGACCCTTTTTTCTATTATTGCACAGAGTACTATTGTTAACCAAGGAAAGCTATTTTATCCCAACACTGTCCAAGATAAAGATATAGCTAGTTTATTCCCAAATTATTCTGACCCTGATGTTACCCAGAGCCACCTCTTCCAGCAGCTCTGATTTATGACTTGTTATTATAGAAGAATTGGCATAAAGAGGTAGGATCTTATGTTGCTTCCATGTCAGTCAGCCCAAGGGACCTGAAACCAGTAAAATCCAGACTGGAGTTTTACCCTGCTTACACTGCTCCAGGTAGTACAAGAATTTACCGGTCCCCTAGAAGAATTTGCTTTGCTACCAGTCTGTGAGATGTTTCCATAGACTGTGTGCAGCTTATCAGCAGAATCTGTGCTCAGTCCCATTTACTTCACTCTTTCTTTGGAGCAGTGTTCTGTTTGCTATACTGAGGTGACTGCTGTGAATGACATGAAAGCTTTGTTATGCTTGTGGGTTGTGTCTTTTCCTCTTTTTCCCTGTTACTTCTTCAAAATTATTGTTACCAAAAAAATAATACAGCATGTGGAAGGAGAGGAGGGAGGGATTGATTGGGTGGGGAATTTTTTTTCCCCAATATATATGGCGGATATTCTAACTTTAGCTTTTGTATAGAGCTTTTCTGACCAGAATGGGAGTTCCCTATGTGGAGGACTAATCTTTTTATACTTATTTTCCAGGCAATGTGATAATTCTTCGAGGATGAAAATAAAACTCAGTTCCTGACTCAGGGGTTGAGTTTTATTATTACTGATAAACTATAGGATTATTTTGAGGTTAATAATTACTTAGTATTAAAAGAAATAATGTTCTATGAGTTACTTTTAGTAAGAGTCAGATCCAACCTATTAATTCAAATTCAGCTACAAGCTGGTTGTTTAAGGAACTTCATTTTTACCATCCTCAAAACTGTCACATACCCAGGTATATTTCCAAAGGTAGAGTTCCAAACTTCTCTTTATTGACTTGTTCTGTTTTCAAGTTAGAAATCCAGCAACCTGGCTGGTTTAGGAGACTGAAATAATTTACTTAAATGATCCCAAACCTAATTATCCTTCTTTTCTTGAACAGGTGGATTCCTTTATTGTCAGTACTTTTCTGCCTTCCAGTGGAAGGACTTCTCTATATTTTCTCTAAAGAATGCTGAGTCAGGTCCTGATCCTCCTTGTTGCATCCTTTTCTCACTTGGCTTGCCTAACTACCTTGCAAGCTGTTCAGGGCAGGGACCATCTCCAATTTCTGTCTTTTTATAGAATAAATATGTCACGTTCCTACTTGCTAGGTATTGTCCAAATTGGAACCATATAATTATTAGCAATGGTGCATTAAGTATTTCTGTGTGAACTGAACTTACCCCATTGCGTTCAGAGGAACTTTGTGCATATTTAAAGTAGGTATTGTTTTGTGTGTCCTGGGCTGAAGACTACAAATACATTTGGGAAGTGGAGTCTCCTGAACAGGTCACCATCTCGTTATCTGTATCTCAGAAACTCTGATAACAATCCTCATTAACCTGAACCTAGGCAGCATTTCAGAAGAAGGTTCTTTCAATAAAATGTTTTCATGCTCATGTAAAATTCTACCACAATATGTTAACTACACATCCCATTGAAGAAAAAAGAAAACCTCTATAAATTAATGAAAATTAGCTTTCTGAAAGCTCGGGGATTTACAAGCTTAGCTAGGCCTGTCTGATACATCTTGACTGAGTTATGGTTAATCCACTCAAAATCACTTCTGTCACCACAGATCCTCATGTTGCCCACATATTGTCAGGAGCAGTCTGGGGACAAGAGACATCACTAACATCTTGTAAGAAAAAACATTTTTCAAGTTTGGGAAATGTATTCTGTAGAAAATAGCATTAGCGATCCAGCGAGCAACGTATTTGGTTGAATCTTGGAAGTTTTCTGCATACTGTGTGCAGCTATTAGAGAATAAAATTTGGCAAAAGATTGGATTTCTCAGGATTTGTTCTGTAAATCAAACCAAAATCAGATTGAATCCTTAGAACAAAGGCAGCTATATTTTGCATTTGAATATAAAACCTATCAAGTGGGTGGTGGGGAGAGAATGGGTAAATAAATACAAAACCTCTTAAGGGTTTCTTTCTGGGTTGGTTTCAAGAATGTCCCACAAAACAGGTTTTCATGGTTGTATTGGGCAATGTGATGCCATTCAACTTTCTTTCCTTTCTTTAGAAATTCTGAAAAAAACTGTTGAAAACAGCTTCTGGGCTTTTGCTAAAATAGTTTCCAGAGATGAGGAAAATGAGAGAATGCATATACAATCTTAGACAAACGATCTGCTCATATAGTGAAGCCTGGATTGTAAAATGACTGCTGTGCCTTCCAGTGAATGAATATTCAGTGCTTCCCTGCTGGGTTGGCTT
Source organism: Cariama cristata (assembly GCF_000690535.1). Classification (NCBI taxonomy): domain Eukaryota; kingdom Metazoa; phylum Chordata; class Aves; order Cariamiformes; family Cariamidae; genus Cariama; species Cariama cristata. The sequence goes on from NW_009626322.1 coordinate 3,726, forward strand.
TTCCTATTTGAACCAGCTACTGTTCTGCACTGTGATTCACTTGTTACCAAATTAAACTCTTTACACACATGGGAGATCCAACTTTATAAAGTCAATTTTTTGAAGTGCTTTCTGGTCAGCCACTGTGCCTGTCACAATCTTCATAACGCACTGAATTAAGTTTAAAATATCATCCATGTGTGTTGTTTTCTCTTGGCTGTTCAGCAGCCCTTCTGTACATCACGCATTTTTCTGTTGACACTCCCTATCACTTAGCAACCCAGTGAAAGGCCCTATATGCATTGATTGCACACAATTGTCTTTATGGGGTGGAAGTGTTAAGTGAATAAACCCCCACGGGTGACCAGACGGTCATTCCTCTCATGTTGATAATCTGTTTACATCAAAATATTGTTTACTCAGCTCTCTGATCTTCAGGAATTTACATGAAGCTGAAAGAATACAGTTAACTCCCCACACTCTGACACACAAGTATGAGCTGTATTTACGTTCTCAAAGATGGATAGATTAAGAAGAGGAGGATTGTTTTGTCTTTAACTTAGCTCTCCCAAATAAAGCATTAAAATGCATTTGACAGTTAACCACAGATGATAATGCAATCTTTATGCTGTGGTTCCCATCATAATGGAGAAGTTACAAGGCTGTCACTACACCATAAAGAAAGAATCTTTCCTGCAGTCTTAGTGCTGTCTTTTCGGCTTTCCTCTTTGTAAGCACTGTTACCAAATTACCTTTGGAGAAGTTTGATGGTTTACACTTATTTTTCTATACAGAGTGAATAGCTGAGCATTTAAAATGAGCTACAGTGTTCTCCCCAGACTTTTTTCCTCACTACAAAGTAATCCAAAGAGACAAAAATAATTTTAAATTCCCTGTTTGTTTGGTTTTTTTCCCCAGTTTTGTTGTGCTTATTATGTCCTTATTAATTACTGGGGGGTGGGGGGGTGGAAGAGGTGTGGTGTGCTAAACTGAAGACAGACATTTCCATTGTTTTGTTTGTTTGTTGACAAAGATGTAACTTCTAATTCAAACAGATTTATTTTTTTTCTGAGGGCTTTGGAAACTCAATAGAATAGTTTAATAGTTTATATCATAGAGAAAAAGACTAAGCAATTTTGAAACTTTTTTGCCAATTTGGACAATTCTGAAAGATTTGGATGAAAAATCATCCCCTTTGAAAAGACTCCAAAAACACATACCCTGAAGTAGATGAAGTGGCAGGAAAATTGCAATCTGCTACTGTGATTTTTTTTTTTTTTCCGTTTTTTTGTTATTATTTGTAAAGGTCATGCTGTAGCATCTGTCACAATGAGTGAAATAAGTTTAATTGTATTAAGGGAGCCAGCTATGTCTGCATTTTCTGTCTCTCTTTTTCCAAGTAGCAAAATATTCTAGTCTGAATCTTTATAGTCCCTTCACATAAACACTTTTTTAAAAGACTATTTACTGAAGAAGCACAATAAGAACTTTAACAGGGCTTTGGAAATGACTGGTATGCCACGTAGTAGCTGCACTGGCAACACAGTTTAAGAATTTTGAGCTCATGAAATGAGAGCTGGGCCACACACATGTACATGTCTTACTACAATGTGTGTTTTCTGAAGTCAATTTAAATCAATCTTTGCAAAGTCTGAAGAATAAATGATCTGGATTTCTCATTATGTTCCCCATCTTGCTCCCATTGAAGTCTGTGCATCCAGTCCTAGTCTACTGAAGAGAATAGTCCTATTGAATCAAGCGGATCTTTGGTGAAGTCAATGGAGTTATGCCAGTGATTAATTTGGCCCATTAACTTCAATGAAATTTCTCAAGTGAGGAAGGGAGTGAGAATTTGACCCAGTGATGAAATTGTCATTGCCGTCAGCGAGAGCAACCCTGAACCTGGTGCAGTTCAGCTCACTGAACTGGGATGTAGGCACACGTACAGGTGTGTGACTGCTCTGGAATATGTAACATGCGGTGATGGGCAGAGGAGGTGATTACAAGCCATTTCCCTCTTAATGGCTTTCAGATAAAGCCAGTTTTTATATGCTGGAAGATAAAGTTGATAAATTAATTTTTGGCAGAATCACCTAAAAACTCTCTCTTTCTCAACATTAACTGGAAAGCTGATAGCTGTTACCTAGTTCTACAACTAAATGAATGGCTGCTTCTATAAACATTTCACTGTTACAAGTTGGATTTTTCACAGCATTAACTTTAACAACATGGGTGTTTGATATGGAATAAAACTTTAAATTGATGCTTTCCCGTTTGGTAGTTAAAACAAGTGGGAAAATAAAATGGAGCTCGAATTATGATGGATTCTGGGGTAGAATTGTCTTCTGATACATAGGGGCTTATTGAGAATTAATTGAGAAAGCCAGAAGAAAATAGCCATTATTGTTTCTTTTCATCTTTACAGCATGGTGAGTTTTGTGTATTTCTTTATTAATTCTGTAATAAACCCAGTTACTCTTAAGTATCCTGTATTGGTTTCAAATATGTTTTTTTTTTTCCTAAAATCTAATTTACTACAAAATATTGACTTCACATCTCAAAAACTGTTGATCTCATGGGAATGCACTTGAAAATGCTAGGAGCAACTTAGAAAAACTTGTTTTTCTTTCAGTCTTCTAAAAAACTAATTTGTATTTCTTTTTAATTGAAAAGAAGCCAGATTTAGATCCTTATTTTCATGTGTTTAAAAGTTTGATAGCTCAAGCCAAATGTTTCCAAGGCTTTCTTTATAAAAAATTAATTAGTAAATGGCACTTCTTCCCTAAAGAGGTGGTTTTTAAGATACTGTAGGTGATCCTGTTTGTCTCTTACATTCCACCGTCCTCAGTCACTGTTTTTTAAAATCATTAAATAGGGGGGGTGTGGGTGTGGGGGCGTGTGTGACAAAATTTAAGGACTCTGAACCATATGCGGTGAAGGTATGTGGTAAGGAGCAGTAATGAAATTGCTGAACCTTTATTTGGATTGTAGTGCCTTGTGCTTTATCGTAAACCCTCTCTCAACCTATACTATCTTTGTTTGCCTCCGTATTTTTTTCCATTCGGCCAAAATTCCAGACCTTCTAAGTCTATTGATGTTGACATATTAAAATGGTAGGGAGAAGAATGTGAACTGAGCCCCTCCTTTTAGCTAAATGTTATCTGCTTAGACTAATATTGCAATTGCCACCCACTGACATAATTTGTTTCACAGTCACAGCCTGGCAGCATGAATCAAATGTTGACATTCTAATTTCATGCACACATGGGTGTTTGGCTGAGCAGGCCTCAGCCTCTGAGCCATTCACACCATACCTGTGTAAATCAGGGAGACAAGGCCTTTTCACAGCTGCCCAAAGGGAAGTTGGTACCTTCTTGCAAAGTACTGGGGCTAGTTAAAGCTGTACAGCCCTTTATTCTCATAGGAGCTGATACTCCTGTGACTGTACTGGTAGGCTGGACAGGCATGTTTACAGCTAAACTTGTACTTTAAAAAAATCTTTTTTGTTCAGTGTGTCTAACAGATTTTTCTCATAATTCCTATATGGAATAGGTGGTTTCATTCTCAAAACTGTTTAAATGTTTCTATTGTAACTGTTTCTGTCTGAGTGGCTTAAATGCAAAAGCTGTTACGGCTTTGCTCCTGGAGACTGAAGCCTGTTAATGATTGTTGTGAAGATGTTTCACCAAAGCGCTTCAGTTCTGACTCCGTGCAGCCACCACCTGGGCTAAGATGAAATTCATCTTCGATATGCACCTAATCTTTGAGCACTCTGGCCAGAGAGAAAACTTACAGCCAGCTTCTGACACCCACCTGCCAGAAACTCGTCAGAGGCTATAAGGCTTAAATATTCTTCTCCTTTGTCCTTTTAGTCTCGTAAGCTCTGTCCCTGGGAATAGTGCAAGGCTGTCATCCGGAAGAGGAAGAGAGGATGTGACCTGGCTGGGGTTAGGTTGCATTTGCTACGGGAAGGGAGAAAGGTACAGCTGGCACAGAGCGCTTGAGGTGAGCTGTGGAGATGGCTGAGGAAGCTGCCGTTTCTGGCAGGAACTACTGCCTCCTGTGACCTCTTTCCTCTGTCACAGCAGAAAACCTGGCTCTTTGTGACTCTTGCATGGCCAGAGTGGGCTGCCTTAGGGACAGCCCTGGCTGGCTGCTGTGCTGGGGAATGGCCTACTTTGCCTGCAGCTTGCTCTGAGGAGACATGCTTCCCACTTTGCCGAGTATCAAGTACAATCGTGAGCCTTTCTAGGGATAATCATGGCAAAGTCAGCCTCAGAAACCTAGCTTTTCATTATAAATATAGTTAAAATCTTGCAAGTATCAAAAACATGGATTTTTCTGTCTCTGTTTTGTAGTTTTGTTCCAATTCCATGCAAAGTACAGTTATTTGTAGTGAAAGAGCAGATTTATTTTGCTTTAGAGAAAGTCTTTTGTTTTTCTTGAAAGGCACCCAAAAGTCACGGCAAAGCCAAAAGAATGGCTTTGAATAGTTATTCATGGATCTAGAGGCACTCCACAATGGCACATCCCAGAAATGTCCCTAGAGCTTCATGGTGGAATTGCTGAGGAGGATGCCAAAGGAGTTGCTGTGGGGCTTGGTGGCACCTGATTATTGAACAGAGCAAACTGTCAAACATAAAAATACCTGCTTGCTGCTCGTGTGTATTTGGAAGCTCTGAAAGATCTGTATTGTTATCGAGTCCTGATGAGAATAACGGGTAGTCGTGAGCCATGTGACATTCTTCTGTTTCAACTCATTGTGGTCCAGAACAGTCTGTGGCCAGAGTCCAGTGCTTCAGCTTTGGCATCCCTGGATCAGAGGAGAATATTTAGCCCTGGATCTGACAGGACTGCCATGAACCGAACTGTGTAACGATAGTAACATATACAGAGCTCTTGTCCTCTGGAACGATTCCAGACATTTTTTTCAGACTGTATGTGTACAGCCCACTGATATGCTCTCTACAGTGAACTGGAAGGCAGTATCTAACTGGCATGTGCAGTACTGGAGTAGTGGAAAGGGAAGAGATTTTAGCCAAGACACTTGGACAAGTCCTTATGTCTAAGATGTGCCAGATTCTTTAAAGTTCATTCAGAGTAAAAAGGAACTTGTTTTTTTAGTCCAAAAGAATGACACTCAGTAAATTGTGCAGCAGTGAATTTATCTCCCTCGGAAGGATGGAGGGCTGAGTAAACCCTGCTGGTATCAGATGTGCTGTCTCAGGGATGTGTGAAGATTTCAAACTGGAAACTTAGTGTGCAGAGCTGTTCTTAGCACGGCCCTGGCTCAGCCAGTGGCCTTGCCAGAAGCCCTGGCTTTTCTTTTACCGGTTTTGCAGCAGTTCACAGGAGTATTTTCCTTAGTTTTGATGAATGTTGTTTGCATGCCCAGAGCTGTTTAGTCCAGCCTCAGCTGGAGCTTTTTGCCTTCCATTGGTGGAAATCCCATACAAGGCACCAAATACAGGTTTTAGAGGCAGCAGCTTCCCCAAGTCACATTCCTATGGATCATATGGCTCAGTCTGAGATTTTTTGATAGTTGCACGAGTTTAGTTGTGCTTATTGGCAAAAAAGTCTTTGTATAAAAAAGACCCAAGATGAATTATTTTTTCTTTCTTGACACACGTGCCAGCTTATCTCCTTTTAAACAATGTACTCAGTATGCAGGGCATCTGAGCGTTTGTGTTTAAGTTTAGTCACTGATGCAGTTTCTGCACAGTTGGAGTTAGCTGAACTGGGCTCAATTCCATGTTTTACTTCACCAGGAATATAAGAAGTCAGCAAGTAATATGGGGTATTATCCAGCTTTTCTAGCACTGAGAGCATTGAGCAGAGCCTTCTCTGAACAAGTTTCAAGAATCTGGCAAGATTTAGTATCAGCAGTTAGAAGAAAATAATCTTTTGATAGGAAAAGGAAACAAACCAGATGTGGATGGTGCAATGGGTCTGGCTGATAAATTATGATATTCTTTGACTCTCAGCTCCCTGTCATTGTATTTCAGACTCTGGACATGATAGATGTTTTTGTGGCAACCAACAACTTCCCAACCTCCCTGTACTCATATGTGTTTAATGGAAGAAAAAAAACAGGCTAATATTGTTGATACCTAATCTGCAAGGCAATGCGTGAGCATTTATATTTCTCCCAAGAGGCATTAGTGGCATTTTTTCGACTCCCTATGGTGTCCCCTATGCTCTGAAACAGCCTTCTGCCTTGCCCTCAGGACTTCCTTTTCCCAAATAAAGAAACAATATTGAAGGGACCCACTCCTCTTCCCCACATCCTTGACATATCAGTACGCAGGACTCCTGGAGTTGAGGTTCATTACTGACAAGCTGCCCTATTCCTGCCCTTTCGAGGCTGGCAGGTGTCAAATGTTGTCTATGCCTGGACTTGCCTACTTGACCTTGGCCTGGCAGAAGATTTTATCTTAGGTTTACTAAGCAAAAAAAAAAAAAATCAGGATTTATTTTGGTTTGGTTTTGTTTTCTTTCTTACTGTTTTATTTATTTGTTTGTTTGTTTTTGACCATCTGGTTAGGCCTGAAGGAGTGGGCTGGAAGGGAGAATTTTTTTGGTTTGGATATTTTTGAATAATGAGAACCTGGCAGTGGAGCTGTATGAACATCTCGCAGAGAAGGAGCCTTACCAGCTGGCAATCTCCTATATAGTTCCTGATGCTGGCTGGTGTCTTACCAAGCTGCAACCAAAATAATGATGAGTGAGTTTTAGGTTGAACTTCAAAATTCTTTGAGAAAACCAAGCTGTAACTTGCAGCATTTCTGCCTGCTTAGATAAGGCAAACACAGGGAAAGAAGGCTTAAAATAATGTGCTGTATAGTCATATTCCTGAGTAGGCACAAGCAGACAGCTCACCAGGAGGACTTGCTATAAAGAAGCCTGCAGTGGTCTACGGACTGCTCTGGGTGTCATTGCGTTCCTGTCTGAAAAAGTGCACGGCAGAGAGAGATGCAGGCACATACACCAGGAATAGAGTTAGAGCAAATGAAACCTGAGACTTGATTGAAGAGTTTCAAATCTCTTCAAAGATTTTTTTTATTCCATCAGGTCGAATATATAGTGTCTGGATTAGAGAAAATTATCAGCTGGGCCAACCTCCTAAATCAATTAGGACTTGAAGGGCTTACTAGCACATTTAGAGGGGCTTAGTGTAAATTCTGTCTTGGTATTTCCACTGAAGTGGCAGCAGCTAATGTGAGAGAGGCAGAGATGGTATCTATGAAACAGGAGGAAAAAGCAGCAAAAAGCAGTAAAAAAGAAGATAGAGAAAATAGTTAAAATACATGCCTGAGAATAAAAAGACATGGTGATGCTACTTGCCCATCTCATTCACAAAAGGTTATGTCACTGGGAGCAATTTGAATGATATCTATTTGCCTCAATTCCTTTAGAATTTGGGTAAGAATATAATTAGCTCCCTTCATGCAATGCTGGGTATGACTTTTATTGTCTAAGAAGGGCTGTGCCATGACTGAAATTAAAAATTGTTGCTATTGCTACAGAAAACTCCATGTAACTGTGTACCTCTCCTGTTAGTTAACAGAAGCCAAACCTTGTTTGCAGGAGTATTGTGTGTGTTTGCTAAGTTGTAAGCTGCTAAGGGCAGGTTTACAGTGATGGGAAGTGATAAATACCCTTGGCAGGCTCATTGGCTTGGCCAGCATCAACACTGTTGAACTGTTTCTGGACTTCAGTGGAGTCATAAACAGCCAGCCCGAGTGCGTCTGGACTGATCCCCCAAAACTTCTGGTGCCAAGGTTAGCACTGGCAGAACCATCTCCAGTGTCTATAGCCTAAGTCCAGCAAGCTGGTCATTTTCTAATACTGATACATCGCTTTTACAAATGGAGACACTCAGCCTGGCGAAGATACACAGAGCAGTGTTAGGAAAATTAAAATGTCACAAGGTTTAAAAAAGTAGTGTATGGATCTCAGGATGATGAGTGTGTTGGTTATGAGTATATGACAGAGGATTTTGTTTGGCACTGTCCTTTATGCCAGCAGTGTTGCATATTTTATTAAGCATGCCTACCTTGAGCATCTAATGGTTTACATAAGAAGTTGTAGTCTCAGATACCTGGCGGTGAACTTACTATGTCCTTTCTAATCCTTTATTCTTAAGTATGGAAGACTCCTCAAGACCTACAGATGCATTAAAGTAGGCTAAGTCACTGGTTCCTTTCTAAGTAGCACAGAAGCTAAAAACTCCAAATATTCAGAAAGAAATATGATTCTGGTGTAGTTAAGAGTATGAGTGCAAATATTTCTGGAAGGAGTTTCCTGAGATTTGAGCAAGTCCACATGCCTTTGATAGCAGTGAAGTATGTCCTTAGAGAGCCAGGTTACTGTGACCTTCTGACCTTGGCTTTCTTAACTTGAACTTAATTCTTCTTATAAGGATTACTTGTAGTAATTTCAAAAGCTCTTAGTAATTCGTGAGTGATGTGTCCTCTTTCCCCCCCTCCCAGCTCTAGCCAAATAAGTATCTATGTTTCAAGATGAAAAATCTTGAAGTAAAAATAACTCCTCTTTTTATGTTGTCTCCTGTCTGGAGAATATCTTTAATTTTTATGTGCACTTTGAGTGTAGTACTTAAATTTCAGATGGTAAACAAAAATTTCAAGCAATAGATTAAAAAACACCCTAGTTCTGTATTCTATCCATTTGTCTTCCCTTTGTCCTTAATCTTGATTTGCCCTGTAGGTTAGTCTTATCATAAAGACAGTATGAATGACTGTCTCAGCACCTTTCCTCATTAATGCTGCAGAAAATTGATGAGTAGATCTCTGGAACTGTGGATTTTTTTGGCAAGAATTATAGCCCCTATTTATTTTGGAGGGACCCATGTGGCTTTCTAAGTAAATATATGTTAAAATTTTCCCCAAAAATAAACAGTACGAGTAATTGCTTGATATATGAAGTTGACATTTGGCTTTGTGATTTGCTGTGATATGTAAAAATCTAATTTCCTCTTTGGAAAGATGCTAGTGCAGAATTGTAGGTAAATTAAAACCAGTGGTATATTCAGAAGGTGAGTAATAGACTCTGTTTCAGTATATCAATATTTATTCTGCAGCTTCTCAGGTCTGCCCAGATATGTGCCATCTAATGCTAAATGTATGCTTGGCTGTGATATTACCTTTGTTTGTAATTGGAATGGATAAAGATTGATGCAAGTGTCGTGCATACTCACTCTAGACAGGATTTGCAAATAGCGTTGCTCCAGATACTAAAAGAACATACAGTAGTTTCACTCTGAGCTTATACTCACTTGGTCTTTACTTACTTGATGTTTGACACTCAAATAAGCGTATTTGAATTCTAAAAACCAGAGGATTAAGTGTAATTTTGTAAGTTTAATGAAGCTGTGTCTGTCATTACATCTCTGCCTTGATGGAATCTGTTGGATAGGTACTATATTCATAGTTGCTTCTATTTGTGCATCTTTTTTTAATTAAACTTAAAAATAGAGTCCAAGAAAGAGAAGTGTATGGCATAATACGTTGAGCACCCTTTGACACACTGAGGTGCCCAGTGAATTGACACTGATAAAGCTTTGGACCCGTGCCACGTTATTAAAAGTAATGGGAGTGAACTAGATGGCGGTGCTGTGGTGAGGAGGAGGGGGTGACAGGTTCTGAAGGGAAGCCTTATGCTCTTTTAAGGGCATGAGCACCTCTGGAAAAACCTGCCAACAAAAGATGGCTTAAAAACAGGAAAACAACTGAATTAATGGAATTATTCTGATTTTTCAGGAGTAAATCTGGCTGCAAAGCTAGAAGCAATTAAAAAAAAACCTTAATAATAAAATTAATAAAATCTGTCATGATTTTATGTCTTAAGGTTTGTAATAAGGTTCAACAGTAAAATTATGACATCCATGCTGATTAATTATAGAAAACCTATTGCTCTGCTTTTGTTCTTCAGTTGAGTAATTTTGTTGACTAAAACCATTTAGTGCTTTCCCAAAGTCTGAATGTCTGAACAGTTGGCTTTGACTTGTACCCTGAATTTGGGTATTGCTGAGTAATATACTATTCAAATGTTCTATTATTATATGGAAAAAAGAGAAAATTTATTTAGATTTGCCATTAGCTTCAATAGTATTTCATGAAATTGGAACATCTGTGGTTTGAACCTTAACTCTAGTGAAATGAATTTCTCTCGGTAATGCAGTGACCTGTCTGTACATTTTGACGTACTGAGCAGGACTCCAGTTTAACAGCAGCAAACTAGATTCTTCTTTATAAAATTTGCTTGCCCTCTGACCATTTTTTGGTCAAGAAAAATTTTCACAAATATGCCTCTTCAAACTCACTTAAGTATTTTTAAATTTTGGAGAAATAAATGTGGTATTATTATTCTAAGAGACATTTGTATCCATTGTTCACTACTTAGTATTAGAAATGTGAGTTTTGTTAGGTGATTGTGATTCGTCTTAGAAGTTGGACACTTCTGATGTTTCTGTTTGTTTTTTGGATGGCAAAAATTCATACAGGGGAATTTATCCAAACATGTGTACATGTGACTCTGAAAATTGTTTTCCTCCACCATTTTGACTTCATTAAAATTTAGTTAGTCTAAGTTATCTGAATGTTTACAGAAAAGAGAATAAAAGATCAGAAGCATGTAGCACAAATAATGCATTTATTTAAAAATTTGCTGTCCTTTTCTGGCTGGCATTTCTCTATTATTATATATTCCAGAAGTCTTGGCTAAATCTATATATCCACAGCTTTCTGCAGCCTTTTTTTTTTAAGTGATTATGGGACTGAACCTTAGATGAGTGATAATGGCAGAAGCTAGAGGACTCCCATGTGAACGGAGTATTCTGATCCAAAGGAAAGCAGATTTTTGTTGGCTCTAGTGAATTCATTTCAATCAACATAGATCCAATTTCCTTAAGAGCAAAATATAGCCTGTCTTTTGCCAGCACTTTCAGTAAGATTGAGTCCTGGCCTTCCATACTACATCAATTAGTTCTACAGGACGACTCTTACTAATTTGTCTTCCGACTGTGAGCTCCGTAGTGGGAGATGTTTAAGCCAATGCTTGGATTGTCATTTAAAGCCATGGAGTAGGTTCCCTAAATAATGGTTAACCCTGTAGAGGAAGTTTGCTTGTTGGCTATTAATACAAATAAATACAAGAGAAAGCAAGTAAGGATTATTTGATGATACAGACCCCAAAACAAACATTCAATTTAGTATCTCGCATGGATTTTGGAGCAAAAATCCTACTGCAGATAATACTTCAGAATGACTTAGTTCTGCAGCTCAAAAAAAAAAAAAAAGGCATATGGAGGGGATTATATGATCCTTTATATTTGAGAGCTACAAAGTCTCATGCTTGTCTGTTTGGGAAAGAAGTAGGCATGTGGATAGGACAGTGCACAAAGACCTGGATTCCCTTCCAGCTGCAGATTTCCTGTGTTACCTCAGACAAATGCCTTTAGTTTTTGTGCTGTTGCTGGAACATGAAGATGATAACAGGTGACAAAAATCAAATGTAAGTTCAAAGGAAGGAGAAGACCCATTCAGCGTTCTGCATTAGGCCTAACCCAAACCCCAGGCATTTCAAGGAATTTTCCCACTCAGTAGTAGAAATGCTCAAATCAACCACAGATTTTTTTCAAAGACTGGAAATATGAAAACCTCTTAGTGTGGGTAGAGACTAGGCAGAAATGTGAGAGTGAACAAGGCAAACATGTTGACAAGACAAAGACAGTTGGCAGAAATTGTCTTCCTGTGTAGCAGCTAATGAGTTACTGAGTAAGGGAACTCTCTGCCATCAAAGTGAAATTTTTATTTCAGGCACATTGGTTCAGCTGGCTTTGGACAAGGATGAACATTTCTAATGTTTTCCAGTGAGGAACAGGCCACAACCAACCTTTCTGCCCTGCTGTTAGAAGAAAATGTTCAGGGAAGAAAAAGTAGCTTTGGACTTCAAATCTTGCAGAGCCCTACAGCTTTACTTCTGCCTCTTCTCACTCTACAAGATCTTCCCACTCTCACCAACCCACATGGCCTCCCTCCCATGCCTTAAAGTTGAACTTGTGCCGCAAGTCAGTGCAGATGTGAACATGGTTTCTGTGAAGTAGCTATCTCACCTTACTCCACAAATCAATAACTACCTGCCTGTGTTCTACAGCTTTTCCTAAGTGTTCTTAACTCGCTGCTGTCTGAAGGAGGATCTGGAGCTAAAAAGATCTTTGGTCAAACCTGTCTTCTTGCTCTTGCCAGAAGACGTTGGGGCCTTCTCTTCCAGCACTAAACTTTACAATTCCTCTGCCAGAGTGACAAATCCTTTCTAGGATGTCTATCTTGCTTGCCTTGTATCTCTGTCCCCAAACACTGAGATCCTGTTATGACAAATCTCCCTGACATCCCTGTGTCTTTTCACAGGATCCACAAGCCATAGGCCTGGCTTTGACATACCCATACGAGAGCAGAACTGTGTGTCACAAGGACACTGTAGGATTGTTCAGGACTTGAACTGCAGGTCCCCTGGGGCTTAGCAGGGGTGTCACTCATGAAGGAGCATAGTAGTATAGCTCCAATTTAACAATTTGTATATAATGGAGCTGATTCAGTTTGCTCTGTGGAACAGATGCTTACAGCTGCTTAATGCTCAATGGATTGTAACAAGGTTAGTAAAGTCTTCAGTAGTAATAGCAGCTCAAGGCACTATTGATCCTTTTTGTGGACATCCTCAGTAATGCCGGCATGATGGCATATGTAGACACACTGTGAACTAAATCCTACCGAAAATAGTGCATCAAAATAAGGTGTATTGTGTTGTTTTGGTTTTTCTCGGTCACATCAGATTCCTGATTTGCTTTGCAGTGAGGTCATGCAACTAAAGAGATACCAATCTGGAGAGAGAGGCAGGAATTGGAAGTAGGTAGTGGAAAGGCAACAGGTCAGCGTGCTGTGGAAGCCACTGACTTTGGGTTGTAAAGCTATACCTTTGAGGCTTGTTGTTTTGGAGCCTTTTGCTATATCTGCCACTGGGTGAAAATTTTCAGGGGAACCTTCCTTCAAGTCAAATCCTTGCTGCGAACTGCGCACATATCATCACAGACTCTGTGTTCTGGTAACTGATGAGGACAAGAACAATTTACTTGTATCCTTCCTTAAGAAAAGAAATAGAACTTTCATCCTACTGGATTGGCATCATTTTATGAAGAAAATTTAAGAAATTAATTAACTGTAACAGAATTTCACCTCTTTAACCTTAGCTCTTGAGCAAACCTGAGCTAAATAAACATCTGACCATTCAATCTCTTCCACTTAAGGTTAACTTGAGTTTATTATTCAGGCTACTGCCCTTGTGTATTAGGCAAAGCATAAATTATGCATACTAATTACTTTGGATGGGGCACGACTTTAATGAATTCTTTTAATTAAACTGCAACACAGTGGTTTTGTAGAGGATGGTCTATATTTCATCCTTAAACCATGTAACCTTCATCTTTGTCTGGAGAGATCACACATTTGAGTTGGTTTAATTCATTTTAGTAGTATATACAAAGACCAACCTACCCTTGCTATCACTGGGAGATTTGAAAAATGTTTGTGTTCTGTTGCAGTGCTAAGGAATTAGGTTCTTCAATGAAAAGTTATGATTCTGGCAGGAAGGCAAGGGCCAAGACACAGGGAAAGGAAAGGCAGTCTTGAAGGAATGAAGTTAAAGAATGGTGTAGTATTGGTAATTTCCAAAACAAACACAAGTAGACCATTTCCCAGGACTTCTCACCTACTTGGGATTTTACGTTAGTGGTAAACCAGCAGAATTATCTGTGTCCCTAGTATGTTCTTTTGAAGTGGCTTTGACTTCTTAAAAATGATCAGGTCACAACAACTCAGCATAACAGTTACACTATTACCTGGAAAGAATTCGTCCACGGTGGCAGCACCAGTAGCTTACTAGCAGGAATAGCAGCAGAGGCTAAATGATGCGTTTGATTCTGAGTCTTAAAAGCAAAGCACGGTAATTGTCCCCTCTCAATTACTTTCTCCTTGGCACCACATATGAAATCTGGAAATGTATCTACCCTTTCTCCTTTGCCTTTTGCTGGAGTTTATTATTTTTTTTCTTGTTAGTTACATGTTCTTGGCAGTTTTGAGTCTTCTGTGGCTTCCCAGAGTCCAAGGAATAAAAGTGGTCATTGGATGTGCATCAGCTGTCAGACAAGCTAACTGATCACTTAAAAAGAAGCATGGTGGCTGTTGATAGTGTATTTATGATGAAAAATAGCAAAGGTTGCCTGTTTTGGCATCTAGTTGAGCCACTTGATTTGACCACTGCAGTTAAAGATAACAAAAAAAGTTTCTATAAATACATTGGCAGCAAAAGGAGGGTCAAGGAGAGTCTCCATCGTTTACTGAATGCAGAGGGTAATGTAGTGCCAGGGAATGAGGAAAAAGCAGAAATGCTCAATGCCATCTTTGCCTCAATCTTCAGCACCAAGACTAGTGGTCCTCAGGACGTGCAACCCCCAGAGCTGGAAGTTAAGGACAGGGAGCTGAGTGAAGCCCCCATAATCCAGAAGGAGATGGTTAGTGATTTGCTGTGCCAAATAGACACTCGTAAGTCTATGGGCCCCAATGGGATTCACCCCAGAGTAACGAGGGAAGTGGCGAGAAAACTTGTCAAACCTTTTGTGGTCATCTACCAGCAGTCCTGGTAATCTGGAGAAGTTCCAGCAGCCTGGAAGTTAGCAAGTGTAATGCCCATCTACAGGAAGGGTCGGAAGGATGATCCAGGGAACTACAGGCCCATCAGCCTGACCTCGCTTCCGGGCAAGGTTAGGGAAGAGATCATCCTGAGTGCCGTTGCACAGCAAGTACAGGACAATCAAGGGCTCAGGGCCAGCCAACATGGATTTATGAAAGGAAGATCATTATTGACCAATCTGATCTCCTTCTATGACAAGGTGACCTGCTTCGTAGATGAGGGAAAGGCTGTGGATGTTGTCTACCTAGACTTTAGTAAGGCCTTTGACATGGTCTCTCACAGAATCCTCCTAAATAAATTGGCTGCTCGTGGCTTAGATAGGTGGACTCTTTGCTGGGTAAAAAGCTGGCTGTATGGCTGGACCCAAGGGTTGTGGTCAGTGAAGCTAAATCCAGTTGGTGACCGGTTACTAGTGATGTTCCCCAGGGCTCAGTACTGGGGCCTGTGCTGTTTAACATCTTTAGAGATGATCTGGATGTGGAGATCGAGTGCATCCTCAGTAAATTTGCTGATGACACCAAGTTAGGAGGGAGTGTCAATCTGCTGGATGATAGGAAGGCTCTGCAGAGGGACCTGGACAGGCTGGATAGATGGACCGAGGCCAATGGCATAAGGTTCAACAAGAACAAGTGCCGGGTCCTACACTTCAGCCACAAAACCCCCATGCAGCATTACAGGCTGGGGAATGAGTGAGTAAAAAGTGGTCAAGCAGAAAAAGACCTGAGG
>NW_009626323.1:0-13371 GCF_000690535.1 Cariama cristata
TACTTTTTTAAAATATATATATACGTATATATGTGTATATATAAAGTGCCCTCCTAGGGAAAAGATAGGGACGTGAAGAACAGAAGCGTTTGTAAGGTGTACTCTTGAAAGGGCTGCAAGCAGCTTGTAGTGTCCTGCAGGAATTCACTTACAGTAAGAGTATTTACTGGTTTGTATTTATAAGCATTTTTATGTATTTAAGACAGTTTTGGATGAGCCAGGAGCAGAATCTTTTAACAGTTGCTCTCTTTGCCTGTGGCCTGCCAACAGGGTATGACCCTTCACACTGTTCTAAAATGTACTCGGTACCAAAGTGTAAGGTCTGCTGCTGTTATGTATCAAATGGGCAAATTTAAGCAGCTTTTAAGCAACTTTCTATGTCCCTCGTCTCATTTGTGTGTATGCATTTGAAGGGGCCTTTTTGCTGGGGAAAAGAAACCCCAAGCAATAAAAGCGTGTTGCAATCGAGTTATTACAATTTATCTGCATACTTGCATTATTCAACACACTGTAAATCCAAGTGGGTAAAAAGCTGTGACAGTGAAAGTGATTCACACCCTTGCTGCTGGTACCTGCTGCCTCCAAAGATGCCGTTGTTACTTGTAGCCATAGTTTCAGTTCTACCGTTATTTATCTGCTGAGTATGCATGATCCAAACAATCCTTACATGTATTTATTTACCATGAAGCCTCATAGTTTTTGTTTTAATTTGCAGCTTTGTGCCAGAATCTCCTTCCTCAGAAAATGATGTCATTTCAACGAGAAAGCAACCTCCGAATAGCCACCCGTCTTCACTGTCCTCTCAAACGGAGCCTGCCTCCCTGGTTGATCACCATGACTTCTCAAAAGACCAAAGGAGCACAAGTTTGGACCGTTCCAGCACTGACATGGACTCTACTGATGGGACTGATTTAGCCCCTCCAGGAGACACCTACCCAGATGAAAAGACCGCTGATTTCTCCTTCATTGATGTACGTTACCATAAAGGGAAACAGAAGTTCTCCTTCTGTGTTACCTATGTTGTTACTCACGTTAATCACCACAAAGCAGTATCTTCTGGAAACTTTGCACTCAATCTTCCTCTGCCTTTTCTTTTTCCCGTTGAATTTTCCCAGCTGACTTACTGCCTGACAAGTTTAAGATAAAAGCCATAAAGTTCTTCTAGTTCCTCTAATATTTAGGTTCTGAGAGATTCCAAAAAGCTATTGGCCTCAGATAATGTCTAGCGGTGGCTTAATAAAGTTTGTGTTTCTCTTTCTGCTCCTCAGTGAGCTGTAACAGAAGAGTTAAATGACTCTATGAACATTTGAAACGTAATAAAATAACACAAATAGCTAGTGACTGCTGTGCCATAAGCCATGCAGATTCAAGGCTATAAAGACATTTACTAATATTTTTCTTATTTACAATTGATCTCTTTATGTAGTAGCTTACAATTGCATTTTAAAGGATTTTTTTCATACTTAAGATTCTTGTAGCTAGTATAAAACCGGGAATTTCTGGCCATACATAGTTAGATGAGGTTTGGTGTTCTTTGAAAGCACTAACACAACTGTAGTTTTTCAGTCTAGCATCTAGGAAGTACTGCTTTTTCTTTAGTAAGAGATGGTGCACCTTTTTTTTTTAATTATATAATATCTAATGGCAGATATATTGGTAAGTGCAAGATTCCCAACTTAAATGGATTGTGCAGCTGCTAGGAAGGTCTCGAATAAACTGCCTCGCCTGTCAAAGTGCCATAACGCCTTCTGAATTGAGGAGTAGACTGCTCTGCAAAACGTAGGAAGGATGGGAGCAGGTTTGTGCTGGAGGCAGTTTGGTCTGGTGCAGCAGAATTGACTGTGAAAATCACAGCTGCTTCATGTGTAGGCTGTTTGAAAGTGCCTCCAGCCAGCTCCGTTCTCTGCTGGTTTTCCATCTATGGGGAACTGCAGAAACCCGTATTTTCCCAGAGTAGGTGCTGCTCTCATCTTCCAGCCCATTCCGGCTATGAAGCGGAGACCACGTTTGGTGGTCCGTTGCTTTGAGATCCCTAACTGCACGTGCCTCAGCCGTGGTATTAGTTAACGATCCTTTGGCAGGATATCCCAAGTGCACTTTTTGCTCTGTAAAGGAAGCGTTAGTAGCCCATAACATAACACCGCGGATGGCCTTTTGCCTCTGTCCATCAGTGGTCTGCGGGTAGTGGAGATGGTCCTATATTGTGCTGTTCCCTGGACGGCTAAAGGTGTCTCTTTAAAACGTTAATAGCTTCAAGTACAGCTGGCAATATGCTGTTTTAATGAGTAGTTTATTCCTGACCTGAATCTCTTGAAAAGAAACAAAACCACATCTTCCAAAGAAGAAGAGGAGGCTCAGTGATGTTTGCAGATTACAGGCGAGTTTCTAACAACAAATTGCTTGAAATAAATAAACTACAGCTCCTTCTTTTGCTCTCTAAATGTTACTGGCTTACTGTCCTGCACAGAGAGGGATGTGTTGGAAATGACTGATCACAGAAATCTTCTGAATGCCGTGACGCTTAACTTGACATCTCCTTGTTGCTGGTGAGCGGCTTGAAATCTCTGTGGATGGCAGCCCGTCAGAACAATGACATTGCAGCACGCTACTACAAGAGAATTTTGTGTAGTTTCCCTTTTTAGATCCCAGTTTTCTTATGGGCCTTCAGCTGTTACTAGCTAGCAAGGCCTGTATTCTTAAAACACTCTAGGAACTAAAATCCTATTTATTGAAGTTATTTTTTTTATTAATGTGGTGAAAATAATTCATGCAGATCAGATATCCACAGCCAAGAGAGATCAAAGAACCAGCATCGCACCCAGTTATAGCCACAATGTAGCATATCCTCATCATAAATTCTCTTTAATATAGTTTTAAGTAACTACAAGAATAATAATCAGGCAAATACATATAGTTTAATTAAACCGAATGGGTTAATGTGTGAAGTAGGTTGGAGGAGATGACTTTTATTTTCAGACTGGTTGAAAGTAAAGGCTTTGTTTTTTTTTTTATAGCAAACCGCTGTTCTGGACTCCAGTGCACTGAAAACTCGTGTACAGCTCAGCAAAAAGAGACGCCGTCGGGCTCCTATTTCCCACTCTCTTAGAAGAAGCAGAGGGCTGGAATATGAAAACAGATTTTCTTTAACAGAAGAGCCAGATAATGCCTGGATGTTTAAAGATTCCACAGGTATCCCTCAACTATCTGAAATAATTAGCCGTAATCAACTTGGTTGCAAGGGCAGGAATTTCTAAATGGTATAACATACTGGAAGGGGCATCAAGGTTTAACAACAGTTTCCTTTTCCCACCTCTGGGTCATCCTCTAAATCATCTCTAAATCCTCTGGGTCATCCCCTCCATTCCTTGGAGCCTTTGGAGTGAGGGAAGCCACAGTAGCCAGACTTACAGAAGACCAGGGCGAAGGAGAGCTTTGATGCAATTTCCTTTAGTTTCTGTTTGCTGACTTTAAGAAAATTTTGTTCACTGAGAAAATGCTGAGTTTAGAAACTGCTGTGGTTGGATGTATTCTCTAGCACATTCTTTATATCTGAGCCTGTGTGGTTTTGATAAAAGCAACTGTAATCGTTTGTATTCTGTAGGTACTCATAAATATTCTTTCTTTCTAGCATCTATCAGTACTACAGGATTAAAGAGGCAGCCTAGTTAAGGATAAGCCAACTCTATTAAAAATGTCCCCCTGCTGGCCTGTCCCGTTCCTTAGGATGCAATAAGAAAATGTGTCAGGCATTGAAAATCCTTGCTGATGGAAGTGAATGAATGGCTTAATGTGCACACTCATTATAGATCCACAATTTAGTACCCATAGCACTTTGGTGCTATGGTGATATATGCTGCAGATACTCCCTTTTGATATTCCCTGAGCGGAGGAGTTACTGGTGTTGCAGCCTGTTCTTTAGAGAGGCTGGTGATGCTTTCGTAACTGAGGGGACCTATTAAAAAAGTTAGGTTTGTGACCTGCCGTTTCTGCTTTCCCTTAAAGTCTGTGAATCCAGGGAAGAATGTAGGATCAAACGGATCTATTCTGTAGCCTCCTAATCAATGGAAAGACTCTTATCTGTGCTGTGGTTGCTTTGGTGCAGGTCTAACAGACCTAAAATATTTCAAAGACTTACCTTGATAAGAAATGCTGTACTGGAAGCTGGTGTGTAGTTACCAACTAAAGACCCAGTGCACGTAAAGGTAACCATGGCATACCATTGCATCTTCCCCTGTAGTATGCAAACTCCTGCTACTCAGCCTCTTTGTATCAAAGCCCTGCTTTGCGCCGGGACTGGACCAGATCACTTTCAGGTGTCTGTTCCAATTGAAATTAATCTTGCGTTCTGTGATCAACTGAGATGTTTAGAAGCAGCAACATTCATTAAATTAGGAGCACCTTCTGCTCCCTCATCTTTGTCAGCAAGAAATCTTTCTGCTGCTGAGTACTTAATATGTGCGTTGCTTTCATCTCTACTGAAGCATTGAGCTCAGTCCTGTCGTGTGTTAATATTACTCTTTAATACATTTTTGAATGGAAGGAGAGATCTAGAACAAGGTATAGATGAAAAGCCTGCTGACTAACATTTTTTTTTTCCCTCCACTCTGCTTTTGCCTTTTTTCTTTTTTTTTTTTTTTTTAAAAAAACAATTCATTAGAGGAGAAGAAAACTATGCAACAGGAGGATTCCGATGAGGAAGACAAGATACAGCATACTGTGAGATCGTCTTCTGTACAAGCTCAGAGACTCCCCGTATTTCCAGGAATGGACCACTCTGTTCTCAAGGTGAACATAGGCAGAAGACATCAGATGAGAGCTGAACTGGTTCAGTAGCTACAGATGCTCTCTAGGGATAGAGCTAGGAAATTTTGCCGGAGATAACTGTGTTGTTGGGGGGGATGGGGGGGGTGTGATGTGTAGAAAACCCACGCAGTTTTCTTTCTCACTTTTAACTGTTGGCTGGAAATATGAAGTGGTTTGGAAAAAAAATTAGCTTTGCAATAGCAAGCATGCTTTCAAAACTGCATAGGTTTATACAGGAATCGCTTAACTGACCTCAGGCATGGATTTTTTTTTTGTTTGTATCAATCTGAGTGATTTGTTTTGCATTCCAACAAAAGTCTGAACGCTGGCTTAAAAAGAAACCTTTTTCTTTATTCTTATATTTAGGCCCAGCTGCGGAAAAGACAAGAGTCTGAGAGTCCTGGTGAAATCAGTTCTGCTCAGCTGTTCAAATCCTCTAAGCCACAACTGCAGCTTGGAACTGCTGGCAGCAGGCTGGTGCCCTCCAGTGTAGAGAAGGAGGACAGGTGAGAGACTCCCAGCAGTGTCGGAAAGATGCTAGTACTCCTTTTGGTGGAAGGAAAAAATAATGCAAGTACGCTTCCCAAGGCTGTCAGGGAAACTGTATATTTATTTTGTTTGTTTGTTTCTGTAATGAGTTTTCATAATTAAAGAATAAGGATTTTTTTTTTTTTATATCTTAGGTCAGAAGAAAAGTCTCCTCAGTGGCTGAAAGAGCTGAAATCAAAGAAGAGACAGAGCCATTACGAGAATCAGGTTTGAAAAGGTATGTTCCGGCAGAAGGAGGGGCTTTGCTAAGTGAAAGGACACAGTGATAAAAACGCACATGGAAAATGTTTCCTTAATATGTCAGTATAACAACTCTGTAAGCATAAACATTGAAGCCGGCTACCATGTACTGTGCACCTAGGAACGTAAAGTATTGTGCTTTGAGGCAGAGAAAGTTCCCTAGAAGTGAAGTTTTCATTCACCGGTGATACGGTTTCACCAATTCTCTGCAGATTATTGCATCATAACACCGCTCGATCTGTTTATGCTGCGATTTCCTAGCACTGCTATCAAGCAAGAGTGAGTCTGCCACTGAGTAACCGAGGCTTGCCCCCATTTTGAAAACCTTGGTGTATGTTGTTTCAGCAGTATTCTGGGCAGCTCTTGAGCATTTAGCGCGTTAAATAGGGTGAGACCAAGATGCCACTACAACAGTGATACGCATTTGGTGGGGCTTTCCTCTTACAGATGCTGAGGGGGCTCTGGCTGCTTCCTTGACCACATCATACCATTACTTCAATTGCTTCTCTTTTTTTTTTCTTTCCAGATAGTGATTCTAACTAGAAGAAGATAAAGAAGTTTAACAGAAGCCTTAACTCATCTGAACCTAAAATTCACACGTCATGTTGCTGCTGTTTGCTTCCTGCCTCAACTGCTGTGTGCATGGTGCCTTCCTGTTTTGTGGAGAAAGCTGCTTAATATTCATAGGCAAATACAAAGCTGTATCTTTTCAGAGATGGGAGGATAAAAGTCCCTTTAGACCTGCCTGAAAGAAGAACCGGTGGTTCATAGTTAGCACTTCAGAAAGTCTGGAAAGATTGTAATACTTGATCTAGGAGTGCTGTGCACCAGAGAAGTCCCCTCACTGTTGAACAAAGACTACGTTTCTACGCAGGTGTTCGGCAACTCGAAAGTATCACACTTGGTAGATGTGTCAGGTGTAAGGCTGGGCTTTGTGTTTGTTTATGAAAATAACAATCTTAATCAAATTTATCTTTTTTTTTTTTTGTGGAAAAAATAGTAATCTCCTATTTAGAATGAAGTTTGTGGAAGGTGAGAGTGAAAGAACAAATTATGTTTACTGCCATATTGAAAAAGGAAACTTGATTATTTTTTGTAAAAATGTATTTTTGATTGGCTTATATTTACATGTGATCTGCTGACCTAGCAGATGAATATAATTTTTAGATGAACAAAATGTTAACTTTTGTCACTCTTGAGATGGTATATTCTGTGTTTTGTCAGCATGTGGAATAATTGCTTCATTGGAATGTTTTTCCTAAAAAGGATCAAGCAATAATGTCAACCAGTTCTCTTTAAAAAAAAAAAAAAAAAAAAATTACAAATGTAAATACTGTTTTTATAACAAAAAAGGAAGGGAAGAGGGAGGATGTTACACTCATATCAGGGTTCCAGTTAATCACTGAATGTCACTTTCATAGCAGTTTGGATAGTCCCACTTCTTATTTTTATTTGTTAATCTGTAAATACCAGGTTTCAGTTTTTATTTTTATGCTGATTTTGTGGGATAACCTAAATGTGATCTTCAGTTTCTCAGATGATTTACTTTTCTTCTTTTGGTAAGACCGGTGTTATAATAGCGGTATAGGTATCTCATGCACAACACGGGTGTTACGAATATCACGGATATCTCAAATATGTTAATATCTTTGAATACAGATTCTGAAATATCAACCAAGGTGTCCATTTAAGACATACTTTATTCTTTCCCCAAGTAAGTGCTCTTTTCAGTAAACCTTTAAAAACGTAGCCCAACGAGGGAGGTTATTGTGTCATGTCGGTATTCCTCACGACTCGACTAAGAAAGGGGCAACATGGAAAACCGACGGGAGCCGGGAGCTCTCTCCTTCCCCGGTGCCCTCCTGTAGCCCGGGGCCAGACCGAGCCTCGCAGGGGGGACAGCGTGGCAGTGGGTGCCGTGGCACTTCCCATGTCCTGCTGATGGGCTTCTCTAGATATTAATGATAAAGCACCAGCACTTGAACTCATTCTCCTTTTTTTTTTTTGATTGATGATCAGCGTTTCAGAAAGCTTGATTTACGTGGGGTTACCACAACAGTGCATCTGCTAGCCAGAGTGGTACGCCTGGTCTGCTGTCTATCAAGCTTGTAGCTGCCAAAACCATGTGCCAATTCTTCTCATGGAGGAGTCACAGATGAGGTGATTTTTAGTCCCAGTCTGCTCGTAGGAAATAACGGCAGTATGTCAGGAGACAAGTCCCATATGCACATATCTCTTTCCCAGATTTAGTTCCGATGGCAGCTCCCTGTACCTAATGGAGATGAAATGAATACATTTCTCTTCTGTAAAAAATCTTCACTTGCTGCTTTGCCCTATTTCACGTCAGAGCTGTTGCCACTATTACAGTTTTCCAGCCCCTTCTGCTACCGATGAAGAAACGATCACCCATGATTTATGCCAAGCGTTTCATTTTGTGTGGCTTTGAACCCTGGGCGGTGGGAGATGGCCTTCCATTTGAGTGCAGTCGGCCACTATTAAAGAGCTACTCTCAGCTGATTTTAAAACGTTGCACAAATTTTCTTCCCTTTTCTTTAGATGATGATGGAAAAGGCGACTCTTTAAGATAAGCTTTGCATACGTGTCTTTTGGAATTTTTTTTTTTGTTTTTTAATTTTTTTTTTAATGGCAGCACTTATAAGCTTTGCATACGTGTCTTTTGGGATTTTTTTTTTGTTTTTTTAATTTTTTTTTTAATGGCAGCACTGAAGGGTACCACCAGTTGTATACCACGTGCGACACGCGCACTTCGGTCAGCCCTGAGCAACAGCGTTTCCAGGTGTGAGAGAAGAATGATGAGTGCTTTTCTTATGCAGATGAAGTGGGGCTTACTTTAAACAGTATCTAGAAATCAGGTAAATTCCCCCTGCTTATGAGAATATTTACACAGGCTTGATTTGCAAATTCAGCAGGTTGACAGTGTTGCATTACCAATAGTTAGAGGATTTACTGGTTCTTGGTGTAATAAATGAAGGCCAGAAATTCTGTAACTGCAGTGTTTGCTCTGTGTTTGAGGAAACTGAGGGGATTAGTACTAGGTTTCCACAAAGCCCTTTGAATGTGTATGCATTTCCACATCTGCTTGGACAATGCACTGAAACTTACTGTATTTAGTAGTTTAACCTACTACTGAGAAATGTTTAATGCTTAAATGTCTAATTAAAAAGCATCTTTAGAATGTTGTTGAATGGGAAAGTGTTTTTTCTGCTCTGTCATTTCTTTATATTGTACATGGTTTAAATACCTACTTCCTTCTCTTCAGGTTATCGCTGTGTAACGAAAGACATATAAATATGTTATTACTTCTTAAATGATAGAACACACTGTAATACACTTTATATAATTCTATTTTAAGTCCAAATAATGCTTGTTTGAATTTTTTACGCTTCTGCTTTTGTTGCCACATACGGATTTTTTGCTGTTACACGAGATGGGAGTGAGCTCTTAGCTTCAGCACTTTCTTCAGGTACGCTTTTTCATTAATTACTGGAACCCGCCTTAGAGCAGCTTTCGACTCTGCTCCTAACAGTGCCTGAGTGGTAACGAACGTGATGGAGATGCTGGCGTTCCCCGTGGAGCGCGGTGCCCTCGGCCCTTCCGTTACAGCTGCTCAGCTTTTTTTGCTTGCTTAAAAAGCTACATCGGTAAAGTAATGGTTTTTAACGTGAAAGTACATGGTTTGTGGAATCTAGAAATACTTCTTTTCCGATCGCACTTCTCATTATTACCAGGAATCCTCCCTCCGTTTTAGTGTGTCAGTTGGAGATTTACACAGCAGTTCCATTTCTTTTTTGTGTTGGAATTCCCAGCTGTGAACTTCTTCCTTTTTCTTTTTCTCTTTGCAAATTCACCTCTTTAAGGTCTGCATAGCTTTAGTTTGAGTCCTTAGCTGTTCCGAGTCTTTTTGGTTTTACTTCCTCCAGAGGAAGAGGCAGTGTTTCTGTTCCTCAGCCTTTGAAGTCTGAAACCTTCTTACAAAGTGGCCCTATAGGAATTAACCCCCCCACCTCTTTACTTGCACAAAAGTTTGTCTCGCCCTGTTACTTGTTTGCAAACGATTATTGGCAAACTGTTAAATGCGCTGTGTGTCAGACTTATAAATGCAAACTATTCATCGGCCATTTCATCTGGAGCGGCAGCATCACTTAGTTTATAACCTTTAGTACTGGTGCAAACACACTGAAATATCCCTCCTGCCTTGGGTATTAAACCAAGGATGCGGTTTGATGTCAGGGTGTTCAATGGAGAGCTGATATACTGAAATAGCTTAGTGGGGATCAGGGCAGTTCTAAGACAAATATCGTATAACTAGTTTAAATACAATGCTTTAAGTCTGTGCCCCGGTAAAAGGCACTTCTGTCTCAATGCCTTTTCCCCTTAGTATGAAAAAAAAATATCTAGTGCTGATACTACAGTATTATTGCCCTTAGTGTGTTACAGCACGTGGGAAGCGAGAGCGCCTTTGGCAAACATTTAGCTTGATCCTGTGGAGCCAGAGGAACGGCGTATCCGTATCCCGAACTCCGGTGGTCCCAGCCCAAAAAGGCTCTGTGTGTGTGGTACCCTGAGGGCGGTCAGAGTGAATCCATGGAGGGGAGTGGGATTGCCAGCATGGACCTGGCTGTGTCTGGTTTGTGAAAAACTGTAAAACCAGTTGGATGGGGTGTTTTGGGAGCTGGCAGTGGGTTCCACACGTGGTGTGGTGGAAGAGGTTTGCTGATCCCTTGCTGCAGGTACCTGACTCGAGACAGTAAAACCACACTTTCTCCTGGGCTGGCTTGTTTTGGTGGGAGGTGGGGAGTTTCAGCGTGCTGCGGCGCCGTGTGGCTCCTCCGCACAAGGTGTGTCCAGGTGGAGAAGCTCCGGGAGCCCTGTGCTCAGCGCTGTTACTGCTCTTGCCGAGCCAGCCCCCGTGAGGGACACAAACCATGCCAGGAAAAGCGTTAGTGCTGTCCCCGTCACTGTGCTCGCGTGAAGAAGATGCTGTTGGTCAGAGATCACCGTCTTCACCTTTCTGAAGGACACTTGGGCAAGCCCGTGGTGTAGAGGCAGGAGAGCAGCCCGCAGCCCACCCTGCGTAAGTCAGCCTGGCCACTGCCCCGAGGTGGGGGTCTCGCTGTCCTCAGGTAGGAATGTTGCGAAGGAAAAGCACAGTTTGTTTTCTTATCTTTCTTATCGCCCTCTACGATGACCTGAAAGGAGGTTGTAGCCAGGTGGGGGTCCGTCTCTTCTCCCTGGTAACTAGCAACAGGACAAGAAGAAACGGTCTCACGTTGTGCCAGGGGAGGTTCAGGTTGGATATTAGGAAGAATTTCTTCACTGTAAGAGTCGTCAGGCATTGGAACGGGCTCCTCAGGGAGGTGGTGGAGTCACCATCCCTGGAGGTGTTCAAAAAGTGTTTAGATGTGGTGCTTCAAGACATGGTTTAGTGGGTTTAGTGGGCATGGTGGTGCTGGGTAGAAGGTTGGACTTGATGATCTTTGCGGTCTCTTCCAACCATAATGAGTCTATGATTCTCATCAGCTTAAGCCCTGCACTGACGAGAGCTCTCAGTGGTTGTCTTTTCTAGATCTTCATATGAATTAAAGGAACAAAGGCGGGCTTTCGGGGAGAAAGGGCTTTTGGGGCACAAAGCAACCTCTGAGAAACTTTAACATGGATTTGGGGATATGGTGTTCTGAGACTTCTTGGCTGGGACTGCAGAGTCTGGGAACCTCCGGTACAAGTGGAGAAGGTGAATGGTGGGCATCCTTTCTGAGGTGGGGTTGGAAGGAGTTGGTGGTGGGAGCATAGCTCCTGAGCACGCCCTGCCGCCCGTGTCCCCCTCCTGCGGGCATCCTCTTAGCTCAAAGTATTCTTCCAAAAATACCATCTCAAGTAAGTTGTGGTTCTTCTGGTGGGATTGGAGAAGGAGGAGAGACAAGGTCTTAATGGCTTCCAGATTTTTCTCTTTCCATATTAAACACGATGATATCAAGCCTGTTTTTAAAGGAGCTATTGTGCAGATTAAAATTTTCTATCATTCCACATAGCCTTATAGAATATGTAAATAGGAGTCACAAGAAATATATTGCGCTATAGAAAATACTTTTTACTGCATAGTTTCCTAAATAATAAAGATATTCTGGCTGTTGTGTACTGTACCGTACAATTACGATTCAAGTTTAGCGTTACCAGATATTAAGAAAAAAATCTGTTTTCTAACACGATACAGTAAGCATTTCTCAAAGGGATTTAAGAGGCTGACAGCAAAAGGAAATTGAGTTCTGTTAGGAAGACAAATCCGTGAGATCTGGTGTCCCTTCTGTCAGGTTTTTGGAATTGCCTTATCAACGTGCAAGCTCCGTGAGTTTGGGAAAGGAAGATTCACTGCAGCCACTACAAAGCTGACTGTAATGGGGACGCTGGCGAGGAATGAACTGGTAAGAAAAATTCTGTATTTCTGATCTGTTGAAAACAGACGCTGTCGTGTTTGGTAAAAGAGTCAAATTAATCCGTGCCATGCTCTCCTTTGCATCCTCCTCCTGTACAGAACTGATTTTATGTTTTACAGCCAACTGGTTTCACATTCAAAGAAAAGATGAAAACGTGAAAAGGAACTGCAATAAAACTGGATTATATCAAACTACTATCCGTGCTGGGCTCTTTGTAGGTACAAATGTCGTTTGAATAGTGACAACAAATGAGCTCGGATGGAGCCGCGCTGCTGCCAGTTGCTCTTCACATTTAGTTTTACATTGCCGAGACCCTGATCCCACCCCACCTCCACTCTTGTTCCTCGGAGCCGTGCAGCATCCCGCCGGCGGGCTCCGATGGGGAAGGCAAACCTTTGGAGGTGATTTGTCTCGTCCTTCATCAGAAACTGCAGCAATGGGCAGTGGTGAAAAAGAGTCTGTCTGTTGGAGCGCGGTGCTACAGCAGATGCTGTGTGGGTCGTCTCTGTCGTACCGGGCTTGGTGCGTCACCCCTGCGGCTCACCCTGCCCCGTCCTGGGGCTGAGCCTCCCCAGGAAAGCCACCAGCGTGGCTGTAGGTCGGTGACGGGATGGGGATGAAGAGCCCTGCCATGAACAGCTCTAACGTGGGGTACGATACTGCAAAGTGCAGCGGAGCGCTCCATCTGGGTGCTGCTGGGGCCGGGCCGGGGCTCTGGCCATCTGCCCACGAGGCAAACTTCAAGTCTGTGCAACCTGTCCGAGTGGAGGAGCTTTTAGGCGATTTCGGTAAGTGTTTTCACGTGTAGTTCTTGGTTTCAGGATGAGGCGTGCTCAGAGCCGGTGGAAAGCTCTGTAACTCTTTAGAGGAGGTAGAGGAGAACTCGTTGGCGGGGGCGTTGGGCTGGATGATCTCCAGAGGTCCCTTCCAACCCCGACCACCCGTGATTCAGTCAGAGCAGTCGTAAATGGAGATGTGTGCAGTGGGACCTGGCTTAGTGTTCCCTGAAGAAGAGGGAATCAGCCCCACTACGAACAAAGTAAAACGCCCTCGGCGTGGCATCTGGTGTGGAAGGGCTGCGCTTCCCCCCGTCCCCCCGCCCGTTCGATCATGCTTTGCACCTAAAGGTGGATGAACCCATGTGCGAGGCACTTGGCTCCCAAAAGACCCGGTTGCCCACCCCGGGGCAGTGTGCGTGCAGGCGTGCCCCGGGGAAACGCACGGCTTGGGGAGAAGGGCTGCGGGGCAAAGACGGCAAATGGAGATAACCTTCCTGGTGAGGCTCCGAGCTGCCGCATCTCGAGCGCCGGTCCTGCTCTCCTGACGC
>NW_009626323.1:13402-14297 GCF_000690535.1 Cariama cristata
CCCCCTCCTCCCCTGCCGTGCTTCCAGCCGAGCTCCCGGGAGCTGACACCAACTCCACATCTCGTCTTGGGTTTGAGCCCAAACAAACTGTAAATATTTTGCACAATTTTTTTGCTTTGCGCTGTGCTTGGTTTCTAGGTTAAACCACCCCCCCGGTTAACTGCTGATGGGAGAGTTTTCCAGAGAACCTGGCAAGAAGTGGCGTGAACGTGCTGATGTGAATTTCGACGTTAATCTTCTGTAAACCGAGTGGCACATTTTTAAGGGACAGCCGGGAGAAATCTGAATAACGTTTCCATAGCGTGCTGCGAGCCCGCGCTATTGAGATGAAATCTCATGGCTGGAATTCAGTAGACGCAGCTGCTGTATCAGCGTCCAAATAATGTGCTGTTCTGTTCAGAAGCAACCCATAAATAGCAGGGCCGCCCGCGCCGGCCGGCAGAGCGGAACCACGCCGGGAGAGGTAGCGGCGGCACTGCTCGGACTGGAAGGGGCTTTAAAAAAGAATTAGCATGTCTGAGTCGAGGTCTCGCTATAGCGAATGTTTGGCTAATGCTTGGCGAGAAGTGATGCTGCAGGGTTTTGGTTAAGGACGCCGGTCAAACTGGGTTTCTTTTATTCAACTCCTATTAACCTCTCGACAACCCCTCGCGTTAGCGTGGCGAGAGCGGATGGGGGAGGCGTGTTCGGCCGGGGTTTTCTCTTTGAGTAGGAACTTTGTGAGATGTTCCTGGAGAGCAAGGAGGGGGCTCTCGCCGCCGTCCTACCAGCCAACGCGGTGGCAGCGGCGCCGGCTGCCGGGGTTTGATGCCCCCCGGGACGCTGGGCTGCGGGAGCAAGGGAGAGCCGTCAGATTTACGGTAGTGGGGAAAGATGTCAGCAGCTGGAAGCCGGA
>NW_009626323.1:14322-14926 GCF_000690535.1 Cariama cristata
GTTTTTAAACCTGAGTTTAATGAGCAACCGGGCGAGCTGCCCAGGGTTAGGGAGGGATGCTGTGTCACTTGGAAGATGGCTTGGTTCGGTCATGGGCTCTCCGGCCCCACGGTGATGCCCGGGTGAGGATGCAGGGCCCGTGTGCAGGAGAGAGAGGAGGATGGATAATGTGGCGCTTCCTTCTAGCCGGGACATCCCTGGGGATTTGGAGCTGCTGCGCTCGGGGGAACTGTATTAACTTCTGCTCCCTGTTCCCATGCCAGCTTCACCTTTTGTATTTTATTAGGTACTTCGTAATGTAAAGGCTGATACCTCACGTAAAAGCGATGCTGTGTTAACCTCCTACAATTTGGGTTTTCCAGGCACAATGACTGAGCAGCAAAGTCCCCCCGAGCAGATGGCGACTGGGGAGGGTGCTGGCGAGCGAGGTGGCAATTACAAGGTATACTGGGGGCAACTGGTTACGGATGGACTTTGGGCGATGCCGTAGGTCACCGTGTGTCGCAGTGTGCAGGCACCAGGCTGGTACCAGTGTCAAAGCGCTGCAGGTTGTACTGGGGAAGCAAGCGGCCGCCGGCTTTCCTAATGCAGCAGCGTGTGAAGT
>NW_009626323.1:15381-15678 GCF_000690535.1 Cariama cristata
ACGAGTGTCACCTCCATCCCTTGATGCCCCCCCATCACGTGAGGCTCTGCCCTTGTCCCAGGCTCAGGGGTTTCAGCTGGGACCCCTTTAGGGCAGGGGCCGGGGGGTGCCCGGCCGCACGCGTGCACAGCCGGGCTGACCCTTCTGGTCCCCAAATTGTGCCGGGCACCCCAGGCCCTGCTCCCCGCCGTGCTCCGGCTGCTGGCGCTGTCTTGAGCTTGTCCTGCAGATCAGCCTCAAAGCTCTGCCGAGCGCAGACAGTCCCAGGGGGGAGGCGTGCGATTAGAGGGAAACACA
>NW_009626323.1:15696-15978 GCF_000690535.1 Cariama cristata
AGGCCAGGGGAACGAACGGATCTGGAGGGAGCAGTGAGAAGGAAAGGATGGGCCGTGACCGGGCTGGGGGCAGGAGACCATAGCCCACAGCCCTGGAGGTCTTAGAGCAAACCCTCTGCGTTTTCCATGCTGTGTTTGAACCAGTGAACTTGCTTTCCGCCTGTCACGGATGAAATACCAGCCTGTGTTTTACTGAGCAAACATCTTTGGCCAATACACGGCTGTGGAGCGAAGCCCCGGAGCCGTCTGTCGGGGCAGAGGCACGTGGCGGGATCCGGCTCT
>NW_009626323.1:16076-16329 GCF_000690535.1 Cariama cristata
ACCGGTGCAGGGTGTTCCCCCTGCAGCGTGGTTGCGGCGGCGGCTGATGGCATCTCTCCTTGCCTTAGATCACCATCTACGAGCTGGAGAATTTCCAGGGGAAGAAGTGCGAGCTAACGGAGGAGCTCCCCAACATCAACGAGAAAGATCTGGAGAAGGTGGGCTCCATCCAAGTGGAGTCTGGCCCGTAAGTCCGGGGTGTGGAGGACGGACAAACCCTGGGGTAGGGGGGAGCAGGGAAGGCGGGGAGGGG
>NW_009626324.1:0-3374 GCF_000690535.1 Cariama cristata
CTCGGCGCCTCCCCCTCCGAGGCCGCGGGGTCCAGCTGAGTGAAACTTTCCCTGGGGTTTGGGTGGCTCTGCCCTGACCTCCAGCTCTCCTCAGCCCCGCTCTATGCAGTGGTTCATAGCCTTGCCCAAACTGTTGGTCCATGAGCTTGCCCCTTTGCAATTCCCAGGTCTGTCAGGTTGGTGAGCCTGCATGCGGTTTCATCTCTCTAGCGCAGTGGCCATAGCGGTAGCAGCTGTGAAGAGAAACTGGGGGAAATTACAGCCCCTTTTTTGAGAGCTGCTGGCGTAAGGAGCCTGAGTCAGGCTGGGTCAGGCCTCTTCGGCTCCGTTTCTGTGAGGATACGGTGCAGAACGGGTGTGTTATGCCAGGTAAGGTAGGCTGATAGAAACAGCATTGTGTCCATTTGTCTGTATCGCTGTGGTTTACTGCCATTATCATAGCTACTGACCTTGGACTGATAGTAGTTTGGCTGTGTGTCTCCTCTAGGTTCTCCAGTTTCCTGAAAAAAAACCCAAAGGGGCGAGGGGAGGGGCACGATTTGGTTAAGCCTCTCACATGTGCAGCATTGTCTGATGTTTCCCCAAGTTCTGTTCAGCTGTAACTCTCCAAGAAGTAACTTACTGTGCTGTGACCGCTGCTTCCAAGTTCAATCCAGAGTTACTGACTAAAAAAAGTGTGAAATGATACAGCTTCCCGCCCCTCAGCTAAGAGATCTGTGTCTGTCTCTGAAATCTAGGAATGTAGAAAGCTGACAAAAGGTACCGGCCTTGATCAGACTTGGTACAAAGTCACTTTAATGTCAATTCAAAGTGACTATTATCGACACGCTCATTTGATAGCTTCAATCATGTTAAATGAGTAACTTTCACATCTCAAACTGCAGCTTTTAATGTTGGTCAGTGACATATTCTTATGAAAGGCTGTGTGTTTTTCACGCATACTTTAAGATTTAATTTACCTGAAGAACTGACTTGAACACCAAAAACTGTAGTACCAGCATAAATAAGCCACAACTTCCTAAACCCAGAAGTTTCTGTAAGGATATATTACCAAATATTTCTGGTCTAGTTTTAAAAAGTAACAAAATGTATCAAGTGGTTGTTTCGTTAAGAACTCCTGCAGTGAATGCAGACAGAATTGGTGGGGTGGAATTCATTTTCTTTGGAGCTTTCCGCGCTGCATGCTCCAGATGGGCAACAGGAGCCTGTCAGTGCTACCTGAAAACCTTGTATCTCTCCAGATAGCCTGAGAAGCATGTTTATACCTTGCTAAATTTAAAATCAGACTCTTTCAGGCGCACGTTTTCAGTCCATTTCAGGGAAGGTTTTGGTTTTTACGTCCATGCTAGCAGCAGAGGGAGCCCTAGTTCTACAAAAGAGGATTTTGTTGCTTATCATGCATAAACCAGAAAACAACAAAATCGTTGGGTTTTTTTGCTGTGCAGAATGTTCTCACAGATGAAGCTTTAATCTGTATCGCACATCTCTGCTGCTGTAAATTCATGCTCCATTATACCACCATATGCTTTCCTTCAGTCAGAGAAAGCTACAGTAATCCCAATACTTCATCTAACTTTATAGATACCTACTTCATCTAACTTTATAGATACTTATGTTGCGTGTTTGGTTGCGTATTGTTTGCTCACACACTTAATGTTGATGTCTTAATAAGTTCTTTTAAATGAGTTTATTAGCACCGAGATGGCAGCTGATGAGTTTTTATATTTTTGAGAAGGTATCGTTGTAGTTATTGTCAATTACAATATGAGATTCAGAAAGCAAAAAAGGAGAGTTTGGCTCATTGAAAAATTCTTGAGGCATGTAGCACAGTGCTTCAGGTTGTATATAAGTTTTAGGTGATGTCTTAATAAGTTCTTTTAAATGAGTTTATTAGCACCGAGATGGCAGCTGATGAGTTTTTATATTTTTGAGAAGGTATCGTTGTAGTTATTGTCAATTACAATATGAGATTCAGAAAGCAAAAAAGGAGAGTTTGGCTCATTGAAAAATTCTTGAGGCATGTAGCACAGTGCTTCAGGTTGTATATAAGTTTTGGCTAGTCAGCTGCCTAGTTTCTTTTGCATCTGCTTAGAGGTATATATCATTACATTGGCAAACTGGACAGCTCTTAATGTGAAAACATGAAAGAATAGATACAGGTTTTTCAGTACTGGTTGAGTTGCTTTATAGTGTTCATGACTTTTAATTGTGATGCAGAAATAGTGGATTCCTGAAAAGTTTTATTCACATTTGACACATCCACAGAGTCCTGTGTGTCATTTATATTGATGAAGAATGGTAAACAGAAAACAAATGCTTTAAAAAGACTTTTTTTCTACTTTTTTAACTTCTTTTTTGATAACTGTGCATCTCTTAGAGTGCAACCTAGTATATATTATATATCATATGTAATATAAGTACTATATAATTACGTCAATGACATCAAGTAACAAACATACTGTGTGTAGAATAGAAAATGTTATATATTGCTAACAAATCTCTGTGCAATATAAATATATTTTTAAATATAAATGTACAGTGTATAATTTAAAAAAAAATAATTAAGAGCCTTATTTTGGTATGTCCTGTTTTGAGATACTTCAACAGACGTAACTTTCTAGTGCAAACTGGGCTATTGATTGCCCCTATGTTGTATGATGTTTGAAAACTTAGGCTTTGTTGCTTGGCCAATGAAGGCTTAGAAGGCAAAAAATAGGGTTCTGTTGTGATAGGTAAGTTTCATATAGCATTGTGCGGCTATGATTTTGCCTTACTTGAGGCATCAGGTCAAATTTCACAGATATGAACACCAGCAAATTCAACAGGAGGTAAAACTCATGTCGTTGAAAGGCAAGTTTAATTTAATCACAACTGATGTGGTAACAATTCTAGTATTTTTGTAGCATCTTTTAAGACACCCAATCATCTCCTGCTGTTTATTAACATGACATACATTGTTCTAGAAATACTGTATCTTATATGTTCTGATATACTGATAGTATTAATTCTTCCCATTATCAGTCACATCAAACCTTGCTAAATAACATGAGATTGCTTGTTATCTCATCTGCTTAGACTGGTGTAGCTATACTGAGCTCACCTAAATGATACTCAGTGTTTATCAGCTAGATTTTGTCTGTCTTGTGGTGTTAGCAATTAAGTAATTTTTGCTGAATGCCCACAACATTTGGTACTAGCAGTTGTATATACACTGTTGGTGTAGAGGTAGTTGGTGTGAATAAGCCGGTAAAGATTACAGACAAAATGCAGGGCAGAAAATGGAAAGCCTAAGCATGAAGAAGAGGACAGTTGATGTGTGAACCGAGACCCTTCATAAAAGTAGTAACATGGGGGGGGGGGGGGGGGGCGCGGAG
>NW_009626324.1:3405-6850 GCF_000690535.1 Cariama cristata
TGGAAATGTTCATACTTGACTGTATATCCATTTTTGTTACATTCCGTTGGTTAAGGTTTTCTGTTTATGAGATGTATGTGTGATCCACTCCATGATCTACTCCATTTCAAAATTGAGGTTCTGATCATGCATGTAATATTCAGGTTAATGTTTTAGGAAAGAGGACAGTTCCCTAAAGGAACATTTTGTTACTCTGTTTGTTACTGTGATTCTTTTTTTTTTATTTATTATACCTATGTAATTCAGTGAAATTAATCTAAAAATTATTCCCTAAAGTCTTCTAGCAGAATTTATTTTTTTAAATGGATGAAAAATAGTTCACTCAGGCATTAAAATAACACAATTTTTTATATGACTGGAGAAAACTAGTATTTTGAAGGGCAATACTCTGTATTCTTTAAGAATGCATTTGTCAGCTGTGAAAGGTGCTCAATATCAGTTGGGTTGCGAGTAATAATGCACTATGTGTACATTAGTAATTCAGTAGAGTGACAGGAAAAGTTATCAGTACTATTTGAGATACGTAAAAATCTCAAGGATATTGATTTTGTTAAGCAGGATCCTTCCCAAGCCCTTTAAGACTTAATTTCAAACACTAGAGGGCTCAAGAAATGTTTCTGTTTTTTTTCCACAAGGTTTTAATCACTATGTGTCTCTTTCAGTAACACTTCTATTAACCTCATAAGCATCCTTAAAACAACACTGTATTATAATAGTAACAGAAGAATGGCAGTGCATGAATAAGATAATGAACAAAACATCTCCTTCCTCAAGCAATTGTAAATAAAATAAGGTAAAATACCTACAGCTATGACAACACTCTGCAAAGCCTATGTTTAGTACTCCTGATTGGAAGATATACTGGAATTCCTTGCTTGATGAAATCCCTGCTTAGTCATCTCTGGCCTAAATTAAAATTTTAGTAAAAATTAACCACTTAAACATTGCTATTGTAATTTAAAAGAAAATGAGCAAACATTGCAGTGCCCTCAAAATAGGCATTGCAAGATTTTTGTACCTTACAGAAACTGAAGTAAGACACTTTTAAAAAAGTAATATTTTGAAAATAAAGAAAACTGATTTCAGTATTTGATGTGAGAGAAATGAATAAAAATGTCAACAGTGGAAAATAAATATATAATCTTAAATTATAACAGTGAATTTTAACCATCTAATTAGTTATTATACGATCACATTGTACCTATTCCAAAGCTTACTGAAGCCATAGAAAATTTCCCCTTTAATTTCTGTTAATCTATAAACAAACACACTAAGGCTAATAAGGATTATTTGCAATGCAGCAATCCAAATGGGTGCCTCAGTAGTGTGCTCTAAATAAATAAATACAGTCTTGAGAAACATTGTGCCCAGTCTGGGTCATGGGTTTACAAATATTTGTATGCAATAATATAAAAGCACAGTAGAATAGATTTGGAAATGGAATGACGTTGGCATGTGAGTCAGATGTGACGCGATCTCAGATTGTAAAAGACAGGAGTAAAAAAAGAAAGATATTATTCCTTACATTTTTGTAGATACTCTTTTTTATTATATTTTATTTCAAAGAATAAACAGCAGATATTTTGCAGGAAAATAATCCACACAGTGCCATCAAATCTGAGAAGCACACTCAAATGCTTTCTCATGCTATATGTGCTTAAAGTCTGATACTGAACCTGTGAAGTCGATGATAGTGTCTTACAGATTTCAACAGGAACTGAATCAGGGCTTAAGTGTAACACCTGCAAAGTACATGAGTTTATGTGTAACTTTCAGCCCATGAGAAAATCCAGTGAAATTAATATATATATATGTATGTATTTTCTACTTCAGGATTGTCATCACTCATTTGCTTTGCTACAGTGCCAATAGTTGCTTTAACCTGGCTGAAGCCATTAATGTGATTTTTATTGCTTTATATGCTTTTATGCTTTGATGCCTTAATTTTTTTAAACTTCTGCAATAAATGTTTGGGTTTTTTGTTTTGTGTTTTTTTTTTTTTGTTTTGTTTGGTTTGGTTTGGTTTTTTTACTTTGTCAAAAATTAGAGCACAAATGCCTTTGGTTTTTTGGCTAAAGTCTTGTGCCTCTGATTGTTCATTCCCTTTCTGGGTAATGTATTTTTGCCCTTATGAAGCAGCTGTGTTTAATGAGCTGGACCACAGCAAAGCCAACAAATCATGAACTCTGGATTCTCAGCACATGTATGTAGGGAGGGTGGACTATGGATGAAAACAACTTCCTGTTTTTCTTTTCGAATTGTAATACATCATCATATTCCCCTGTAACAGTATTTACTGTGTTGTTAAGTTTCTACAAGAAGAAGCTCTTAGTCACTTATTTGTTGGTTTGATTAATGACAAATGTTGATTATATTGCCTTACTGTCCCTTCTTAAGGACTTTCTTACCATATTTCAGATTCAAACTAGGAACTAATTTGTATAGAACAACTGTTATAACAGTATTGTAGAACTATTGTGTTCATCCTAGCTGAGCAGGTTAAGCACTTCTGGTAAGCGGAGGTCAGGATTGTCCTTCTTCCTTTGCTGTATTTGCAGCTGAACATTGCTTGTTCTGAAACACATATTCCACAGCTCCCAAGTAAATCGCTGAACTATGAATAATAGGGAGGAGACAATTTAGAAATATCTCTTTAAGTTAAAGTAAAGCTATTGTAGTTGCCAGTAGTATTGTTTTATGTAATAAAATTAGATAGTCTCACTTTTCTAAAAGTGTTAATTTAGGAGTTTTAAAACTCTTGCTAAATTTAGATATGGTAGTATACCCTTGTTGTCCACAAAAATTAATTTTTGCTCTAAAAAACGCACAAAACAACCCCAAACCCTTCCATATCCTTTGAATTTGATGAATTTGAAGTGTGGCTCTATTAAAAGATACTACCATATAAAAATCAAATGCATTAACCTAGCAGTTCTCTCCTGTCTATGGAGTATCTGCTTTCTTTAGTAAGAAAGGGGGTCTGCATAGCAGATACAAAGTTGTTTAGTAACAACGTAGGGTCTGTATAGCAGATACCAAGGTCTAAGTACAGATGCTAGTTCAGGCAGGGGTCAGGTAATGCAATTAGAAGGACTAAAAACTTAATCTAAGAGCCACTAAGAAAGGTGTAAAAAGTGGGAGTCCCATCTTATTTTTACAGGCATCTCTGAAACATGTCTCTGAGTGAGCTCATGGGTTTTCCTCTCCCTTTCTTTTTCCTCGCCCTCTACAACGACCTGAAAGGAAGAGGTTGTAGCGAGGTGGGGGTTGGTCTCTTCTCCCGGTAACTAGTGATAGGACAAGAGGAAACGGTCTCAGGTTGTGCCAGGGGAGGTTCAGGTTGGATATTAGGAAGAACTTCTGCACTGTAAGAGTCGTTAGGCATTGGAATGGGCTCCCCAGGGAGGGGGTGGACTCACCATCCCTGGAGGGGTTCAAAAAACCA
>NW_009626324.1:6909-8247 GCF_000690535.1 Cariama cristata
GTTGGACTTGGTGATCTTTGAGGTCTCTTCCAACCATAATGATTCTATGATTCTATAAAGATAAATTACTGCTATTTTTTTACTTGTTTTTGGAAATGACACAGGTACAAGCAGTGCGCCAGATTTGGTTTTTTTTTCTTTTTGCATTGTTAAGATAAATATTTATTGCATTCCAACTATTAAATTTTGTTCTAGCTTATAGGAGAGAATCTACTTTAAATGGTATGGAACAATATTGGGTCTAATTATTTAATTAAGAACCCATGGAATACAAGATGCATGTTAAAAACGTTTAAGTTAACTCACTTTAACGCACTGTCCATTATCGCTTTAGGCTACTGTTTCATAAACAGAGATGAAGAGAGAGCCAGAGGAGTAAACAGAGGCCAGATTGCACAGAATGCTACAGGGGAAGGTGATCAAAAGACTGGGAAAGGAAAGGTGAGACTGGGATAAAAAGTAGTGCTTGCTCCTTTTTTACTTTTGTCATTTACTGTTGCTTAGGTCAAGGTATGGTGAGAAAATCTGAGCTGACCCCTGCAGCATTTTAGACATTCCACACACATGTGAGTCAGCAGCTGTTCTAAGAAAGGGTTGTGGAAGCAAGACAAAATCAAATATTAAAACTGTATTATAAGGAAAGCAAGTGATCTGCTGCTGGAGCAGTCTTTTACCTAGAATTATTTACAATAGAATTAAGAGGTAGACTGACTACCTTCAGCTTGTCTCACCACACCTTCGTATAACATGAAGGATGATGAATCCTTTGTGGAGGCATCATTCCTTACTGATTCCTTGCGATGTAGAAACAAGAATATTGTCTCTGTATTCCCTTCTATAGGTTTTCCGTATGCCCTGATTGCATCCATAAGCTTTGGTTTCTAAATTGCCAGCGATAATATGCTTGAGTATTTTTAACATGCGAGAGCTTGAGGTGGAAGTCAGCCAAATTAAAATACTACTTTAGCTTCTTTAATTTGCAAAGATGATGAGCTAATTCCTTTAAAACTTTAAAGGTGGTTTCTGTGTTTGTAGGTAGTATATTGTTTGTTATTATTCAGTAAACCAGACTATTTCCTACAATAATCGTTGGTCTGACTGAAACACGTGCTAATTCCGAGGTACAGTATAAGACTCCCGAAATGAGCACAGACACCAGTGTTTGCTGCTGTCACACTGTTCATACTTATTTAAATGAATATTATCTTCAAAAGATACTCTATATAAACTTGTTGTAAGTACCTTTTTGTTAAATGTGCTGATGTGTGATATTTAAAAATTTGGTTCGTACCACTTAGGAGTAAACCTCTCTCAAATCTAGAAAATCTCCATGAAAGA
>NW_009626324.1:8278-12692 GCF_000690535.1 Cariama cristata
TTACACTGGATCTAGGTCAGTGCATCTGTGGCTTTCAGAGCTACTGACCTTGGCAGATGTGGGCTTCCTGCTTTTGTAGCAGTTGTCTGCTCCAGACCCTGGAGGCCTTAACATCCCAAACCATAGGGCTGCAGTCCATGTGATGTGCTTCCCAGAACTGTGGAATCTGGAAGACCAGGTTTCTCAACAGCCCTTTAAGCAGGATGCTGAGAAACTCACCAGAAACCTGCCTGGCTTCTGCTGGAACCTGCGCAGAATTGAGTCAAATATGTTTTCTTTGCCACATCTGCAAATTCTGACAATGTAAATTGTGTTCTTCTGATCACTTCTGCTGAGGTGAAAATAGTTTGGGATTTGGAAACACAGAGAAATGTGATGACCAAAACAAAAGATAGTGAAGTTTTGAAGAATTATGCTTATAAATAGGAAATCCAAGCAAGAATGAATTGATTCTTTCTGTTTACTGCATGTATACAAATGATTGAAAAATACTCTAAGCAAGGTTTGTTAAGATTTAGTGTCAGGCATATGCATTCATTGTGGTTTATGTATTGAATGCAAAACCAGCAGTCTGCTTCTCACTTAGACATTTTATTAAGGCAGGTATAGGGATGAAGCCTAGTTTTGAGAAAA
Source organism: Cariama cristata (assembly GCF_000690535.1). Taxonomy (NCBI): domain Eukaryota; kingdom Metazoa; phylum Chordata; class Aves; order Cariamiformes; family Cariamidae; genus Cariama; species Cariama cristata. Next base: position 8,912 of record NW_009626324.1, read on the forward strand.
ATGGATGTTTAGAGAGTAAAGTCATTTACAAAAGTAACTATTTAAAAAAAGTGAAATTACTCTTTCTATGTCAGTCACATAAGTCAAAATTCTGATTAATAGAAAAACTTTATCATGTGAAAACTTAAGATTTTTAAGAAAAGCTTTTCTGTAAAGATTTTCAAGCTGTTTACTGAGATTATTAATAATGTAATTAATTTGGTAAGTAGTAAGGCACCAGCCAGGGAAAACAGAATATACCATTAGAGTGTTATTCAGTGAGAATTTATTGTTGCTGTATTGTCCGATTTCAACACACCTCAGAGTTCACTTTATTATAGGTATGTATAGCTCATTTAATTTTATTCTAAGTTATGTAGGAGGTGTTTCTGCATAAGAAGTACAGCTATTTACATAGATTATTGTAATTAAAACATTTATTCTAACCCTCTTGGACTTGTATATAGCACACCGCGCTTAACAGCAGAAAGGGTCTTCTAGCTGGTTGAAATAAACTGGAAAGCAATTGTTATAAAATACTGAAAGATATTGAAAACGTCATCAGTTTTTCAGTTTTGGAGAAAGGATTGTGCTCTTAGCACGACAGAAGGTGTTTCTTGCACTCATTTGACTGCTAGATTCCAAGAAAAAATTGTGAAGTATAGTGAGAAAGCTGCATAAAGAGCTAGGAAGGATTAGACAACAGCAGCTGTACTTCTGAATAATTTAGGTTTATTTTGCAAAATTAGACAGGAAAGGATTATCACTTATACTTGCATTTGACAAAATGGAGCTACAAGTGTTGTTACAAAAAGTGACATTGTACAAACTATCTAAAAGAGCACAGGGACTATCTTGTCACTTTGGGCTAGATCCTGCAGAGCTGTGTGCCAAGACACTTGTAGAAGCATGGGTGGGAAGTAAATAGTGTACAAAGAGCTTCCTTTGTCTAGGGATGCAGCAGGACAGAACCCATCCTGCAAGTTTAAACTACTGATTGAGAGTAATGTCTGCCAGGTGTACCAGATGACCTATATATCAGCTTGCTCCAGAGGGGTATATTAATTCTGCTATTTATGTATATTTGTAGTTATTTATAGTAAAAAATCCTAGGGGACTTCCAGCCCCTTTCTCCCCCTTGAAAACCAGCTGTTGAGTATGTGACAGTCAGGAGCACTCTCTGCTTCGGGCATATTTGCGTTTTGATCAAAAGCAAAGTAAATTGAACCACTTTTCCCTAAGCCATCCTGCCCTTCAGCTACAGGCTGTATGTAAAACGGGAAGAATGCCTAGCATCGTTCTTCTCTCCTGGCTCCATATTTACAGTGCAGTTCCGTAAGGTTAAGGCAAGATTTTCCTCGGAATGTTTCCTGTTCATATTTTAAAGGAAATCTAATTTGTAAAATGCAAATGCTGCATCAAATACTTGGCATGATGTTTCTTTAAAAATTTACATTAATACTATAAATTAGTAAGTTGCATAGACTATAATTCAGTAATTTTCAAACATGAATTAATTGTTTTTGACAGAGATTATGATTTTGTCTTGGCCTTGCCATAACCTGATCACACAGGTGAACCTCAGTAACCAGCAGGTTGGTTGTGCTTGATGCTGTGTTTGACCACTAGATATCTTTGATCACGGGAGATCACTGGAAACTATGCTTACCTTGCACTCCACTGAAATAATCCTACAAAGTGGTTTGATCAAATTTTGATCAAATACTAGTGGTAGATTCTTTGTTGTATCCTACTAGTTAGGGAACTGTTGGAAAAGTTCCTTTTATTTTGCAGCCATATGAATCTTTGTGACCAAGTTATGGGTTCTTCCCAACCCAATCTGTATTGCCCTTTGTTCTGTACACAATTCATAGACCGCACAAATTTTCTTTTTTTAAGATCAAAAAAAACCCCAAACCCACCACAAAAGCACTGAAGATAACATCCCATATAGGAAGGTGCTTTTATACGGAGATTTCAAGGCCATTTTAACTCTGTGAGGAAAACTTCTCCTAAGGATTTGCATTATTTCAGCTTTTTTACATCAGTACAACTGTAATATTTTCGATTTATTTAAAGAAGGTCTATCATTATTATGATTGCTAATTATAATGAAGATTCAACTCTCTTAGAAAAGTGGATGAAAGATTGACCCATTTATTAATTCATCCTAATCAAGACACCCATGCCTGCATTGGAATTCACATGCAGCAACTTCTTACACCACGGGCTTTATGCCCAAGTAGAATTGAAAATGCTTGAAATCTCAGGCACATTTGGGGCATGGGAGAAACAAATCCTGTTTAGTACTCTAGGTGAATTTCTTTTGTTTCAGGTAAGTGGTTCTGCCTTTCTGGTGGGCCACCAGAGCTGTATCAGTAGCAGTGTTCCACCTCAGATGGCATTTCCTCAGCCTTTTGTCCCCTCTTCTGTGCTTCAGTGCGTGTTAGGGGTATGTGTTTTTGGAAGTTCTCGTGCCTGTTCCATTCTGTGAGTGAACAGAAGAGTAATCCTGCCCTGGACCCCAAAGAAATTTGCCAGTCGGAAATTGCTACTGACTGTTGGTGTGAAAGGGGAGGAAAGGAAGGTGAGTGCAGCTGCTCTACAGCTGACAGCAGCATGCTGCTTCATTGAAAGAGGACAGACACAGTGTGAGGCATAAATGGGGATAATATATTCATGTTTGAAGCTGATGATTTGTATCTCCTTAATTACTTGCAGGATGAAATGGAGAAGGTCACTCTTGTGGTAATAGTAGAGCACTTGGATTTTTCAGTCTGAGTCTCCCATAGTCTTCCCACTTCAACCTGGGCTGTCTGTAAAGGCAACCAGTTTCTCTAAAAGGGTATCAGGAAGGTACAATATTGTGTTTATAAAGTTTTTCACAATCTTGGGTGGGGAGTATAAGGAAAATGCACTGTCTGTTTTGTAAGAAAAGTAACCATTATTGACAGTCTCATAGAAGTTGAGTAATGTGGCTAATACAGAGTATGGTTTATTCTTTTGCTTTTCTTTAATCTCAGAATGATTCTTAAGATAAGTGATTTATATACTACATAAGTACAGCTAACGCCCATTTTATATCGTGTTTGACTTTATTCTTGAAAACACAATTCTATTTTGAAGAGAAACTGCTTAATATAGTAACTTTTTTCTGCAACATATCTGATTTATGTAGTCAGTTAACTTTAATGGTAAAATTTAGTTTTATTGATTTTTTTTTTAGTTTTACTCACTTATGCCAAAAATCCAACACAGTTAAATAAAAGTTGGATTCTATTTCTTTCTGTTTATTACCAGAAACATTCTCTAGTTAAGCTACATTTCACCTAGAAAATTTGTTTTACCTTTACGAATCTGGTGGTATTAGGGAGCTGATTAATTGTGACTAAAGCTGTAACTCGAGGCCAGTGCCATTGTTGAAGTACAAGCTGAGGGCAAAATTTTATAAATACGTAGCTATTTAGAAATCGGCAAGAAAATATTTTCAGCAGACACCCGAGCGCCGGGAGAGCCCGTTCGACGCATGTGACAGACTGCAGGACATCACCTCTGCACCGATGCCCGGGGTAAGTGGACGACGAACTCGGCTCCTGGGGAGGGCGGGGGGCTTGGAGAGGTAAAGCGAGCGGTGAGAGTATTACGGCAGAAGGGTAACTTGGGCTAACGGGTCGCTAACGCGGCAGGGCCATCCTAGATCCGATGGACGGGACAGTTTATTCCGTGTGAACTTGGGACGCGCGCACCGCTGTTGCGGGGGCATTCAGGGTAGAGGCGGTCGCTGCCCCGGCCCCCGCCCAGT
>NW_009626325.1:0-3544 GCF_000690535.1 Cariama cristata
AGGGGGTCCTGAAGATCAAACTCTTCATCGGAGAGAGCTGGGCTGTTCCGTTCTTCCTAACAAAGCTGGAAAATTCATTGTTAACCATTGAGTGTTACGGTGATGGCAGCGATATCTCAGCTTGAAGAGGAGGGCTGCCGGGAAAGGCTGCAGGGTTCTTTTGTCCGGTGGGCAGAGGAATGCCCCAGACCTGGGGCAGTCCCACCCCGGGATGAATGGCGGCAGCCTCATCACAGCCCTTCAGCCTTCCTTGGCCCCAGACAGCTCGCAGGGCGGTGCTTGTCCTCCAGGGGACATTTCTTGCTCTGGTAGTAGGAGCGCTGGGTGCCTGACCCCTGAGTAGGAGGGAGGGTAGTCGCGGAGCGGCCTTTCTCCCAGTGTTTTGCTGCCACGCAGACTGCCAAAGGGCCGAGTGAGCGGTCCGTGACTCTCAGCACCATCCGTTGCTCAGGGGTACGCACAGCAGCAATGTCCTGCCTCGATTCCCCTAACACCACAGAAACAACGGTGTCTGGTCCTCCTCTGCCTGTGTGTGATGGAGCTGTGGATGAGAGCCACGGGGAACCCATCTCTCCCCCAGGGCTTTGCCCAGCCACATCCAGGCCCTTGCAGCATCCCCCAAGCGGATGACTCCTTGGGTGCTGCTGCCATCTCCACCACTCGGCTCAGTTCCCTGACGCTTATTTCCATGCTTGAAGGGGGGGTTTTTAGCTCTTTATATTAAGCACAACAGTGTCAACATGATACAAGTCCTAGAGCTATAGGTCACTTCCCATCAGAAATAAATAATACTCTGAAAAATGTAGTCCCCATCCCCTACCCATGCACTTGGACACGGCTGCCACCCTGATATCCCCTGCTCCCAGCCAGGCTGGGTGTGTACCTGTGCATCCCCTCAGCAGCTGCAAGTACTGATTTTCATCTCTCGCCATAAATAAATCTCTCCAGTGCCCTAATCATCTTCCTGAAGGCTCTTGGGAGCCACGGGTGTATGTTCAGTTGCTAATCGCCCTCCGCAGGAGTTGACGTCTCTGTGAGTCCTACCGGTAATCTTCCCTGCCGCATCCTGGCCGCATGGCATGCCTGAATCTCATCAGGAGGTTTAACATAAGGGAGGCCAGAGAAAGGCTGTTCCATCAGCTAAAGCAAACCAAGGGCTTCAGCTTACACAGCTTGCACACTGTGAGCTTTCAGCCCAGGAGACTTTGGTCTAGGGAGCCCCCTGAGCTGAATGTGGGCTCAGTGTGCAAATGGCAACACAATCTGGGGGAGAGGAGGGAAGGTCAGAGCGGATTTAGAGCTGCTGTGAAGTCTTCACCCTCTCCGCTATGTCCTGCATTTCCAGAATGATCAGGCAAACACTGCAACTGGAAGGCAAATGTGCCTCCATGCTGGCCAGAGGTGATCCACAGCCCCCCGGCTGGGTTTTGGAGCAGGATCCCAGGGGAAGCGCAGTCTTCCTCTCCTTCTGGAGCGTAGACAAGGAGGCACATTGGCAAGATGTGAGAGCGCTGAGATGAGCTCCAGATGGGAGATGATGAAGCACAGAGAACCGGAGAGGCTGCAGATGGCTGCAGCCGTGGAGGAGAGAGCTCTCGATGAGCAGAGGGAGGCTCAGGCAAGGCATGCAAAGAAAGGGAGGCTGAGAAAGTCTACAAGTTCACTGGAGCAGAGCCAGGGAAAAGCTTGAAAATCATTCAGACCTGGATCTTAGGACTAATGGGACTGTGCAGGTGGTGTCAGCCATGTGACCATCCCAGGGGCACGCTGCATGTGACAGAGCATGGAGCGCTGGGGTTGCACAGCAGAAAGTCATCATCAAGGATGCTGATACGCAAGCTGGCAGTCATCTATGTCCCAGAGCCTTGTTCACTGTTGGAACAGGCAACCATGGCGAGGCTGCTGCAGCCTCGCACAGTGCTGCTCCACTGCCCAGAGTGGAGGTCCACATGCCCAGAGGTCATGCTTTCCTACACCCACCCACTTCTTAGCCACCCTGAAAGGGTGAAGACCAGAGTGATGCCATGTGCTTTGCAATTCAAAGCCTTCTGCATCCACCATGCCAGAGGGAAGGGCTCTCCCTGGCCAGACAGGTAAGGGGCATGGCCAAGTTGGGACACCACATCCCCGTCCTTAGCAGCCCTTTGTAGCACCCAGACCCCTTCCAGTCAGGACCAAAAGAAAAAAAATCTTACAAGCTCCTCCCTGATGCTCAGGCTGAAGAGGGATAAGTTGAATTCCCAGAGGCTAGCCAGTGCATCCAAAGCCAGCTGTGGGCTGGACAGGCAGGGCAGAAGTTAGCTGAGGTCCTGAAGCTAACAGCAACTTAGAAACAACAGCTTAAGGGGATAAAAGCAGGGTCCTCAAGTCCCTACAGCTAAGGGAAAGCCTTAATTACCCTCTTCCTAACTACAAATTAAGAGTAAAAATAGAAGAATGCTGCCTTGCTTTAGCCCAGGCCCTCCCCACCATTAGTTACGAACAGACATTCAAGATGCCTAAGAGCAGCCTGGGATATGCAGCGTGCCCCGCTGCACCCCTCCAGCACCTGACGGCTTTCGCCTTGTGGACCCACCTAATTTTGATATCATAACTCTTAGCAGAGCTGCCTTGTTCCCTGCTCTGTTCACAGCTCTTCCTCTGCCCTGCCAGTGCTGCCTGTCCCCTCACACCCAGGCTGCAGCCCAGCCTCTGCTCCAGCGTGCCAGAGCCTTTTGATTTTGGAATTGAGTCACTTTGCATGGAGGTACCCTTCTAAAGCTAGCTCCGAATAACACCGCAAACCTACAGTCTTATTCCTAACACAACACTTGTTGCTACCACAGCTGCTTTCTGGGTCAAAGGAACTAATTTCATCATAAAATCATGTAAGGAGGTTTTAACCTTCATTATTTCCAATTGCAGACTAATTTAAATGCCGCATTCAAAAGGCCCTGCAGCATAATTACACAACCAACTGCAGGAGAATTAATAGCTCTTAATTGTACCATGGCAGCAAGGTGATATCACCATCAGCACTTTTTCCAAGATTTCTTCTCCAAAAGTGTCACCTCCGCACCCCACCAAGGAGTCCCACTACCCCCTTCCCCAGCAAGCATCTTCATGCACACAGCGACAAATTCAGCCCTGCCGTGTAGCAAACCCTCACTTCTCTGTCATGTTCCATGTGCACAGAGGCAGTTAATTTATGTATTTATTTGGGCTTATTTGGGAAAACGCTTCCTCTATTACCCATTGTTTCCAAGCAGCCCTTCTTGCTGGCTCGGTGCAGGCTCTAGGAACGAGCAGAAGGCTTCCCTGGCCAGCGGCTCCAGCCTGAGCCGGCCTCAGGGCAGGGAGCTGCGGCCAGGCTGGGGAATGGACCACTGGTGTGATGAGTGCCTGTGAGGTCTCATGCACTGCCCATGCTCCCGCTTCCCTGCTTTGCAATTAAGTGGTTTTCTGCTCTGCACGTCCTCTGCCAGCATGGGTGCACCCTTTTATAGGATCTTAGTAAGGCCTTGCCCCAACTCAGCTATCAACAGACCTGTGTTAAAATACGTCT
>NW_009626325.1:3557-23675 GCF_000690535.1 Cariama cristata
CATTCTATGCTGCCAAGGCACACAAGTGAAGCACCAAACCCAGAAGTGGAGCAAGGCTGGCGGCAGAAGCACTGCCGCAAAAGATGGTCTGGTTGGCAGACTGACCCTGCCCTGCCCGGCCATCCCTGCCTCTGCAGCCTGGCCTCCTGACCCCTCCAGGCCAGGCCATGTGGTGATTCCCCTGGTCCCAGCCCACACCAGTGCCCTTCTCAGTGCCACAGCCATGCCACAAAGGTGCTCCCGCTGCATTGGCTTTGGTGCCTCTGCAGGTAGGCAGCAGGGAGCTGGCCCACAGCCCACCCAGCAGCGGTGGGAGACACCACTCACGTTGTTCCGTCCCCCCGAGGAACGGCTGAGGTTTGCTTTTCTGCAAGAAGGGGTGCTCAAATCTGCTGCCATCCAAGGGGGGCTGGGAAGCAATAGCCAAGGAACGGTTTTACAGCACTTGAGCAAAAACTTGACAGTTTCTCTTTTCCTCTTTCTTTCCACCAGATAGATGTGAATCGGTGGCAGCATGATAGATCTGGACCAATGCTGCTGTCCAGGTCAGCCAAAGTGGACACTTAAGTGCTCCGCACTCACCAAAGGTCCTGGTACGAGCACTGAGCATATGAGAGGCAGGTCAGTTACTGGTGGAGCAGGAAACGTGCCCAGTACCTCCAGCTGGCAGTGGTCAGGGCAAAAGCCTAAAGCCTGAGTACCTTACAAGTGTCCCCAGCTTGGGCACACTGTTCTGCTAAAGCTGGGCCAAGTGATCTTGATGGCCTTTTCTGAATGTACATCCAGAAAAGCACCAGTAGTCCAAAATGGTTAATCCTACAAAGGTGCTTCAGCTTTGCAGAATGGAAGCAGGAAAACACAGGTCAAGAAAGTTTGCCTGCCTTAAGTGAATTGCATTACTGCTATGCAAACATTAGCCTGTTTCCTGAAAAGACCATAGTGACCTCGTTTGATCCTAGTCAAGGAAAATAAAACTGTTTGGTATTTTTCCTAAACTGGAAGTTATGTCGAAATGGGATGGGTTTAGTAATGAAATGCCAGGTTAAACTGTGGTAAGGATGTAACCATGGTAATATGGGAATGCCTGTGATGCAAGTTTGCAGGAGTGATTTTCATAACAACTAAGAACGACAACTTTATGTATTCATCAATGTGATCCCTGGGAAAATAAATATGTAAAGCAGACTTTAAAAAAAAAAAAGGCAAGCTATAAAAGGAATGCTTGAGGGTGTGCTTCTTTGGAGCTTTCCCCAAGGTAGCCCTTTCTGGAAACTCTTAACATACTATTTATTTTGCAATGGTCTAGCAGAAAAAACAGCCATCAGCTGCTTTGGCTTTAGCAATGAAGAACATCAGCAATATCCTTTGATTTCTGCCTGAGCAAGTCCAGGACCCCCTGCAGTAATTCTACTGCAGGAAATCATTACAGTGTTTATTTTAGATGGTTTTGTTTAACTGGGCTCCAGTTGATCTCAGCCTAATCCAACAGGCAAGATTTCCAGCATTAAAAAAAATAAAAAAAATCAAAGTGGTAGGAAAAGCCTATAAATCAGGACTCCCCCAAAACCAGTTTCCAAGTTTTCTCTTTCTACCCCCATTGCAGGTCAGCATGTCCTGCTTGGCCTGAGCCTTTGCTGACAGTGAAATAGCCCTTCCTCTTCTGTACTTATTATAGTCACCTCACTCTGATCTCCAACTGATTGCATCAGACGAAACTGTTGTTTCCGAGTGGTACATCGGTGTCCCTATTAGCCTGCCTTACTCTTTCTGTCTTGTTCCAAAGTTTCAGTCTCAAATATTGCTGTGGCTTGGGAAAATAATTACGTCAATAGTTTGCTGCGAAGGTTTTACTTGCCAGCATATCATGTGATTTGGTCTCCACAGCAAGCTCTGCTTATAAAAACAAGGAAACACTAATATAACCTTCCATAAATCTCAGCAATCCATCTTTTTTGGACTAATTACTTCTTCTTTAACATTTAGTCAGAGGGTAAACTACCCAGCACAATCACTTTTTTTTCAGGGGAACTGCATAATAAAAGTACAGGTAGTAAAGAAAGGCAAGTGGCTAAAAAAAAAATATCTGCTACTAGAAATGAGATCTCTTTTTGGCAATCGTTGGCACCTGCAGCCCTTGTCACAGGGGAGCTGGCAGTGGTGGCACCAAAGGTGAGTCAGGACCAACTTCCACTGCCAAGCGAGCACCCAAGTCATCCCCGCCTGCGTGGAGAGAGGAACGTACTGCAACAAAACCCCCGCCTGCTTAAGGTGAGAACAATTGTTGGTGCTGTTCAGAAATCGATTAAGCAACGTAGTTCTGTTGTTGGATACCCTGCACCCTCTGGGAATAGTATGATGCTGGTTAGGAAACGCTCCAAACAAATGTTGTTCTTACGTATCAAAGTTCCTCAAATGCATTGTCTTTCCAGGCAGTACTTGAAAGTGGACTGAAAAAGTTGTTAAGGGTAGCAACAGAACACGTCACACACCCTTAAATTTAGGTGCTGTGTGAAACCTGCAAAGAGAGACACGCATGATACACTGTTCTCAATGCCATGGTACAACAAGGTATCATCACGACACTGATGATTTCATCAAACAGTTTTTGATCTGAAGCATCACTTCCAGCATCCCTGGAAGGCAGTGCTCTGCAGATTAACATTCCCCCTCTCTAGAGAACAATTGAACAACAGTCAAAACACTGCAGAAGCATCTGAAAGTGACAGTAAAGTTCAAATATTGTGGTCATTTAAAAAACTTAAAGGTCTTAAAGTAATTACAGTCATCTGGAACAAAATTATTTTTTTTCAGTTATCTTCATTATTTGCCATCACATGAATGATACTCATTTTCAGGGATAACTAGCAAACTCAAGAAGCCTACAGAGCATTTTCCACCTTTGGAATCAAAACCAGGAACATCCTAAGTGCGATCACACAAGCTGCAGACCGCAAGGAGGCTCCAAAATGCTCTCTGTCCTTTTCATGCATACAGACATTTCAACCCTCATGAGATTCTTACAGTTCAAGCCTGAGCAGATGAAGTACGGCAGAGGAAAAATCACACCAAGCATGGGTCACTCTGCTCCTCAAAAGCTGATGGACCTCTGTAACTCCCCTGGCAACAGTCTGGTTTGGGTAACTTTGTCTTCTGTGGAGTGACAAGGTGAGAAATCATGGGATTTCTAGGCTTTAGGCATTGGCCTCCAAGTGAATTTTTCACACTTTAGCATTAGGCCCTTAAGTGAATTTCAGTTGTTCTCTGCGAGCAGAAGATAACACAAATTCAAATCGGTTAATCATCCAAGGGTGAGTCATTCTCACCCTGGCAGGACAATGCCTCTTCATTCAGCACAGGATGTCAGTTTTGTCTAACGCCTGTAGGGTTGCTCAGAATTAGCTGATTAATTATTCTGAAGAAATGAAGTAACCTTGCAGGAATTAATGGAGAAAACAGTATGCACCGGCTTAGAAACTGCACTGTTAGATTTTAACTTCTTTTTCCCTTGGTAGCAGGCTGGACAATTTGATTTCTAAAAGAGTAACTAATTTTTCAGTCATCTGCAGTCCGTCTTCTACCTTATCCAAACTAGTAATCACCATTGGAGAAACCTTAGGACTGCCCCATTCTGAAAAAAGAAATTGGGAAGATTCTGGTTCAGCCTAGCCCGGGCAAGGAAAACTTCTGAAGCCTTGAATACATCCCTGGGATTCTTCCCAGCAACTTTCACAGTGCTCTAAAAAACAGGGTTAGCTCCTGACGTCCCTAAGTCATGCTGCTCACCAAGAACTTGGGTTTAGTAGTTCCCTAGCTAACTTTTGAAAGCCAAGCAAATGTGTGATTACGAAATTAAAGTTCAATTTTGCTCCTACAAGTCAGTTGAAGAAAAAAATTTCAAAATCACTTTCTAGGGTAAAAGCCAATTTCTCCATTAAGGAACACCTAGATAGAGGATTAAATTACCATCCAGAGATCCCATTGTCTCTTAGTAAATTACTCAGGCAAAGTATTTCTTTCCAGCTTCTGTATCCAATGATGTTAAAGATATTTTACCCAACCGACTGAGTCTCATACGAGATTCTTTTTCACATGGCTTTTTCCAGGTATTTTTTAAGGACGCACACACAAGTACAGGTAAAATATAGAGACAAAACAGTAAGAAATTGCTATTACAGTGACAAAACAGACATCATAAACCAAAGTCACCTAGGCATGGAAGATGGCTTCTAATTACACCTTCCTGTTTTCCAAAATCGGCTCACTAGGATGCACATTCACTGCCTCATCTACAAAGCTGATGAACACTCACCTGCGGAGCTACAGCCACTGCAACAGTGCTTCTGGGCTCACATGAGCCATCTTTAACCAGATTTTTTAAAAAAGAAATGTTCTCATAGTAGTTTTCCAACTGCATGAAGTTTATAGCTTTTGTAGCGTCTTGTGTCTGTTTCTAGAACTCGTAAAGCAAGGCCACAATGCTGACAATGCCCTTTAGATATTATTTACAACCTTTTTTAATGGTCTAAGCATAGTTACAAGCAGAAGCAGTTTATTGAGAAAACACTGGAACCCGGCATCCTAAAGGCTGAATTTTGACCACACCTATTAGCCAGTTACTCACAAATATATAGCTGCTCACAAATCCATAACTACACCTAAACATTGCCAGTACTTAGCCTTTTTTTTACTGCAATATACCTGCTGAAGTCCTTTCTATAAAGTTCAGGATATTATTGTTTTGTCTTCTGAAAGATGTTGTTTAATTGAAGATAGAAATATTGATTCAGAACATAGATAAGGTCAGCTCATTGTGAAGCACAGCCAGAAGGAAATCCAGCAGGCTTCTAAGAAACCTTTCCAGCCTAGGAAGCAGCTGGACTGTGAGGCACCCGCCTATTTTATCCATGCACAAACCACATCACTTTCTGGAAGGGGTGACACTTGTTAGCTTTGGATACATAGGGCCTCCTCCCAACTATAGAAACGATCACAGTCAGGATGGCTTCATATCTCCCACTTACCCGATGAGGTTTCTGGTGTTTTCTTTCAAGAAAGAATGAGCATCTGCCAAAAGAACAACCAAACCAAACCAAACCAAAAATCAAGATTTAAAGCAATAATAATTTGCTGTGATTGTTCATTCCTAGCTGTGGGAATGTTTAAATCACAATGCTAAGTGACGATATAGTTTTCATACAGATACTGTAAAAAGAATACAACCCTATAGTCCTGGTTGTAAACTGAAGAACCCATCTCAGAGTCCAACCCACTGTTGAACTGGGTATTAGCGTTGTTTTACGACAAAAGGCTTTGTGTTTCCTGTGCTCTGCAGCACCTGCAACCTCTTCTGTGAACAATCTCTTATATAAAAATAGCTCAGAGATAATCCCAGTTTGGAGGAGAAGGGAGATAAAATTTTAAAAAAATAAAATAAAAACATTTTCTTACAGTGACTCTACTTTCTTTGAAGCAGGCTGCTCAAACTTACCTGGCTCACAGCTGACGAGCGGGGCTAAATGGCTGAGGATAAGTGACAGAACCCTTGCAGAGTGTTCACAAGGGTCCTACTGGGCTCTCACTGAAGACAACTCCAGTTTTAGAAACAAAAGTTGGGCCGCAACTGAATGTAATGTCTCACTCTATCCTCTCTAAGAAGTTACTCTACTCTTTCTCCCCAGATAACCTCTCTACAGCTGGGTGCTTTATTAAAATAATATTTGAACTGCCCTTAAGGAGCTGCCTTCGGATTGCTCTGCTTTAGGGGTTAACTGCACTTTCTTTTCCTCACAGACCTTTTCCAAAGCCAAGGAAGAGAAATCACTGTGCTAGAGCAGTGCAACTCAACTACTGACGCCAATACTTTAATTCCACACCATGAGAAAATTTCTCTGTAAGCCAATACTCTTGTGTAGAATACATTTATATACCCTGCATACATGCACTCTGCATATACGTGGGCATGTATGTTCATTAATGACACGGTATATCATTCACTTATAAAATTTTCCTACATTAAATGGCAGCTTCTAAGAAAAAAAAAAAACAAAACAAAACATTTTTAGACCATCAGCCGTATCAACAGCTGTCAAAAAAGGTAACCTGGGCTCCAATCAAGTTACACATTATACACTTTATTAGTAACATATAATGGCAAGGAGGGATGCCACCCACATACAATATTGCAATCAGAATATTCATAAGGAATTTTTAATTTTCTCTTGAAACAAAGAATGGGATACTAACAAAACCAAAACATGATATTACAAAAGTATTTGCTATCTTCATGAGAAGAACAAAGACATGAGCAGTAACCAACATGGCTCTTACATGGAAATACATTTATCTTAGGAATATGTTTTGCTTAATTCATTCTCGTTCATGCATTAACATCACTTCTCCCTCTTCACAGACTTCAGACTGAACGGTGTTGGGGGAAAATCACATGGTATACCATAACTTAGCTTGTGGTCTCTGAATCATTAGTAGCCTACAACACTTAAGCAGCAATACAAGGTATTGAAAGATAGCAACCGAAAAGGTCACACGTCCCCATTCACACAGGAAAACTCGTGAGTTCACAGAATGGAAGATGAAAGCAATAAATTCTTCCAGCTTAACCCAATTTCACTTGGTCGTAGATGCACAAGATAGTCCAAAGATTTCTCAAAAAGCATTTTTTCATTAGGCTACATGGGCTGGCAGATCTAATTACACACTCCAGTGACTGTCTCTGAAACAACAGACTGTCTTGAACAAAAGAGATGACCAAGAAGCTGAAGTTAGGAAAGCCCTATTAACCTGAAATTATTCATACGTATTCTTCCCACTTCTTTCTTCCTCATAAAACATAAGCATTCAGCAACAGAAAGAGACGTTATTAAAAGACAAGCACTCAACTACAAAGTAAGTGCACTGAAGGACTTGTCTACCAAGCTGAAGAAGAAAGCTCCTGATTGCAGCAATTCCAGACTACGTCTTACAGGTCTGGTATTTTCACACCCAGCCAGCAGAAATGAGGGTTTTAAGGCTACGTACATTAGGAATCTTAAATAAAAATGTCTCAATGTTCTCTGGGTCTCTCCCACTGAACTTAGCAAAAGTTTAACACAGTCTGGAAGAAACAAAGAAAGATGGAGTTATTTTAAAGACTAATCTCTGTATTTTGTAGCTGAAAGGTAGCAATTACACACTCTGATGGGCCCCTGGGAACTTGGGGGCAGGCCTCTTGCTTATGTTCACCATTAGATGAGTTCTCTTGCATCCTCTAGAGTTCTCTTGAAGCACTTCAAAGAAAACCATATTGAAAAGCAAAAGCTGATGCATGGGATTGGAATGCCTCTCCTCACTTGGTTTCCCACTCCATCCTTTCAGAATTGACATGTAATTCTATTCATTAAACAATTACCTCTTCAAGCAGTTACGATTTTTAGCCCCCACCTCTACTCTTACTGGAGGGCTGAGCCAGAGTCTCAAGGCTAAAAGAGTCAGAAACCCCATTTCCAATTCCAGATGGACATTTGATTGGGTGGATGCTGTTGGTTTAAAACCAAAAATTATAACCAAAAAAACAAAGCCCCAACTACCTCAAATTTATTTCTGCCATGAGCTAGAACCTCAGTTTCTTGACAGACAGACAAGATTATTGCATAAAATACTGGTTTGTTCTTTATTTGCTCTTTATTCTGCTGATGAGCATTTTATTTAAATACCTTATTGTTGTCTGGAAATAGCTCACAAGTTTCCAACTTTCAAGCTCCTTTTAGAGGAGGAGTATTAAATTCAGGATGTAATTAAGCCTTCATTATTTGGAATATTTTCTTTTCAGGGACACAGCAGAGTTTCCACCATGCCAAAATCTTGTTTGGACCTTTTCAGAGGGTAGCCAAATAATTTGGCAGAAGATAAAAAACACAAGGAGCCAGAAGGGCTAGAATATTTTTTCAATAATCAGCTGAACATAACTAAAGAAACTGGAAACTAGTAGTGAAGAAAGGAATTAAAAAACAAATTTCAAAAAGACAGAAAAAAGTTCAATCTTTGAATTTGAACAGTGTGTACTGCACATCTCAGAAAGCATTCTGGATACTGTCAAAGACCTTCTATGGGACATTTGAAAACAATGCCCCAAAACTGCAAAAATATTATCTTGTTAAGATTTTGCAACATCAGAAGTCCAAAGCAACCACAGGCCATGAACACAAATATTTACTGAATCTGTATCTTGCCAAAGAACGTATATATTTTGGCACACATTATTATCATTTTTCCAAAAGGAAAGGCCACCCACAGTTATCAAAAGACAGGAACTTTCACTTTGTTCACTCAGGCTGAAAACATGTACATAGCTTGATGGGGCAGCTTATATCACAGCAAGTCAATAAATATAAAAAAAACTGACATAATGAAAGCATCTCTACTTGCACTCCTGTACTCTTGCCTGCCACTTGCATATCTATAAGTCACATTTCCTATATTCAGCTACCTCACCAGAGGACTCTTCTCGTAAAGCTTGCCTCTCCAGGAGCAGCAAGGTGTGCTTGTTTTCTCTCTAGCACTGGACCTAGCAAACAGACATGGACTGTTTTTGGAAAAGCGAGTGTTCCAAGCATGTTTAGCTTATTCTGATAGGTATATTGCCATTTACATCTTCCCATGTCTGAAGCATTTATCACACAAAATGCTAAATCAAGATCATCAAGTTTAGAGGCTAAGTTTAGAAAGCTACGTTTACAGAGTCCTTTTTATAGAAAATGATTCTCTAAATCTACAGTGAAACAAGAAAAAGAAAAGCATTTAACGATAGTTATCATACTGAAAGACTATCTTGGAGTTAAAAAGTTCCCCATACCCAACTGTAACAATCCGTGGAAAACTTCGAGTAGGATTCCACCTTCTGGATGGCACTACATCTGTGGGAACTCAAAGAGATGGCATCATTGATGGCACTGAACCTGCAGGCTCAGCTTAAAGACTGCTAAAGCTCGAATGTTAGCAAAAGTCCACTAATTCAGGTTTGACTTTTTCAGTAATAGTACGGCCCCAGTATTATTGTAGTGTTATCATTTCTGTAGGTGTGCAGATACAGCACAAGGTAAAGGAGAATATTTTCAGAAGCGCTGCACTGAGAAATCCACATCCCGAATTCAGATAAATGTTATAAGACAAGGTGAATGTTAATGAAGCCTGCCCCTTTTGTAGCTAAGATGCATGATATAAACAGCAAATATCTGAAAGTGAAACATCACTATTTTCCTTTCAGCCATCCTTACAGCTTTTAAGAAACTGCGAAAGACATGATTTAAGTTATATGAGCACAAAAATTTCATGAGACAAGTGACACAATTCATAACACAGAGAAATAAATGCAAAAAAGGATAGAACACATTTTCTGCTACTCCACAAATATTCAGAGGAGGTTTAACATATAAAATGGAATTTCTTCAGCAGCACTGATTAAACTCAAGATGAGGCAAGGATCTTCTTTACAAAGTAAAGGCACCAGCTCTTTGTAAACACGTACTCCTCTCACTTTAACTGAAAAAGCACTCAAAATATTCCGTGGAGGCAACCTGTATGGTAGCGTTCCATTGCCTATAAATACTTCACAGTAGAGATATCAAAGGCCTTTCTTCTCCTTTTTACTATATTTAATAAGAAATGCTTTTTCTTCAATTTTTCTAGTGGGAAACTCTTTACATCTCCCCAGAAATGTTGCAATGAATCTACAATACAGTGTTTTCTCTTATCTGCCTTCTGAAACCTATGAAGAAGTTTCAAGGCAAAAGAAATGTCAGATGTCAGTAAGAAACACACACATTTGCAGTCATCTCTTGTTTTCAGTATTGTGCTATAGACAGTTTCCCAGAAGGAACCGTTGGCTTATAGTAAAAATACAGATACATTTTAAAAAAAGGAACTTGTGAACATCCTCCAGCTGTGCAGCTACCTACTCTGACTTTTCAAATGCACTAGCAAAGACTGAACAAGAAAAGAAGATTAGATACTTCTGATCCTCACGACTGTACTTCAGGATTCCAGAATTTTTCAAGTATGCATCTTGAATGTACATCTCCTTAGTGTGCAGACTATTCACACAGTTCTTTACTAATGAAACTGCAAAACTTGAAAACTGTTAAAATAAATATTCTGTACAAAGGTGAATTGCTTGCGTCTTGGGCAAAACAAACGGAGCATCTTCATAGTTTCCACTGCACAACTATCACCAATCTCACCAAACACATTTTACGACTCATACACACAAATCCAGTGTTTACAATGATTAATATTGTTCAGTATCCAACCAAACATGTGCGTTTTTAAGTCACCTTCTTTCAGCTTTATAAAGCTGACTGTATTTTTAATGTGGTACTTTCGGGTTCTACAGGACTGTCAACTGGTACCTGGAGAGGGGAAAAAAGAAGCAGGAATTATGCTGTTACTCAGCAGAAGCTATTCCCAACCTCAGTATTCTTGGGTAATTATTAGGTTAGGCTCCAATAGTATATGTAACTAATTAGCCAAATTAGACATTTATAGAAAGCCCTATTTTCCCTTCTCTCTGTAATGAAAAAAAAAAACCCACAATCAAAAAAACCCACAGAACTGAGTTTCTTAGTATAACTCGAATGTATATATTTACTGCATATAGATATTTATCACATGGAGATTGACTTTCAGGCTTTTTCTCCTTACATTTAAACACTGTAGAATCTTGATGATCAAGGTTTGGTATCAAAGTGCTATTGTACCTTATTAACACGGGCAGCTCTCAATTATTTGTGGTAATATCAAGGCAAGGACTCCAGCTTTTCTTATATCTTTGCTAATATAAATGAAGTTGTGCGACAATCTAGGCTAATTAACAAGTTGCTAACAGCAAACACATCAGTCATGGACCACTGCCTATAGTCAGCATGTACACCCCTGAGACAGCCCTGACCTAGGCTGGTAAATGCCCAGGATGCCATACTGTGCACGTACAGCTGCACAGGTTTCAGGTTCAAGTTAGCTCATAGAGCACCAGTTTGGAAGCTTCTGAACCTTATGCAGACACTAACAGTGCGCACCTGATCACAGATGATCAAAAGCTGCTATACATTCAAGACACACATAAAAAGAAGCATGACAGAGGATCCTGCAATATCTGACTCCAAAAAGCCATTTCATTATCTTGATCCAAATGATCAAAAACCCCACAGCACTGAAAAGTTTCCACTGACAGCCTTATTTCTACGAGTTATAATTTGGAAAATCTGCTGAAACGTGGTCTTGGAACATCCTGAACAGCAGCAAGTGCTGTGCTCACTCTTCACCTAAATTGTGAGGGTGCTTAGCAGAAGAACAGACCCAGCTTTTCATGCAGCACAGCACAGAAACTGCAGCATGACTTCTGTTCATCAGACACTGACTTCACTTAAAAGGACTGCAGGTATTTTAAATAAAATATGTAGTCTATAGCACAGCCTCCTAACCCAATACATAAAAAGGCTTCACAATTTACAATGCTATCTGCAAATATGAAAAAAGCAAGACCCAAGCAATAAAATCAGAGATTAATATTAGTCACTTAAAATCCAGGAAAATCTGAGTGCAGGTCTTTCAGTTTTTTTCATGGGAGCTAAGGGGAGAAACAGATATCTGAGGGGTGCATCCCATGTGGCTCTGTTGTTCCAAAACAGCATGGAAACAGTCATATTACAAGTTTTTGTCAATTACTCTTTTGCTGTTAATATTATTATGCCAATAGAAGCCAAACATTCAAGTACGGTAATACAATCATGGTAAAAGAGTCGCCACTTACAGCTTTAACATCCAAATTCATAATCCCTGAATTCACATTATGTCTTCGCAAATCTGATTTTATTAAGGCTGGAACAAAAAAATAAAGAGAAGGCTGGTTCACAACTTTGCACTGATATGCATTTCAAGTGAAATGTACAGTGCAAGCACACGGAAGCTGCTTTCAGCACACATTCAACATACCTGTATTCACTCTTCTGCAATTTGAACTTACTGACAATTTGAACTTGCTCCTCACAAAGCAAACACAGAAAATTACAAAAAAAGCTTTAGAACCATGAGTACTTAAAGCAAAGCTTGATAGTTTTAGCACTTTCAGCACATTTGTAAGTACCAGTATGGTATAGTTCAGGAATACATCAGCAGTCTCTTGCATTTGGAATACTGCAAACTGTCTCCATTTATGTATTTATTTATATTTACTATCCTACTCTGGAGACAGACGTCTGCCTCAGATTCAAGCCGACTCAAGAAATGGGTGACAGATGGCTGTCCATATACTAGCAACATCATCCTTAAAACAAAGGGTGTGCACATAGCAAGTATTTAAAGCGAAAAACAAAGCAGAAAAACCTCAAACCCTGCATTTACAACTTCTCTGAGCCCAGACAGGAAGCCACATATTTAAATCGTAGATGTCTGAGACATCTAAAAACTACCCAGAAATTCACTATCTCAAAAAAAACCTCCACATTTTTACATTAAAGAGAAACCATTACTTACACTTCGATTAATTACCTGTTAAGATAATGCCCACAAAAATCCAAGCACAAAGAAAGAGGTTTCCTGCACGAGGACTGTAGTCTGTTGTGAGTTTTCCTTGAACAAGTGTAAAGACAATTCCAAATATCTATAAACAAACAAGTCACTTCATCAGGGTCATATAGAAAAGAGTCATCACTTTACCTTGCAAAGTTTCAGGTCACATCTTATAGAAACCAAATTTAAAAAATTATGACTATAGCAACACAACGGAGACTCAGCAGCCAAGTCTAAGAAAGCCACCTTAGATTCGAGCAGAGTGGCCTGAGCATTACTTCACTTGAAGAAATAAAACTATGTAACCTGTGCTGATGCATTAAGAAGACCTGAGGAAGTGCCTTCAGACTCTGGGTATGTAATTTCCACAGCAAATTCAAACCCAAGTGGGAGATAGCCAGTCATGAAGAACCTGTTGAAGAGGAGAGTAAGAGGATGACAGGTGTGGCCTTCATCTATTACTACAGCTCAGAAAATCAAACATAAACACATGGTATAATGAATTAGTTGGTATTCCAAACTGTCTGATTTCAAGACCTAATATGATTCAATATTTGCTTTGCCTGCTTCATTCCCCCGACCTCATCCAACAATTTTAGCCATACATCTCTCTTCTTAGAAGAAAGATGTTTTAACATATGTGTCCTGTTTCCCATAACCACCTGCACTCCACTCCATAGATATGAAACAACCTTCTCTGACCACTCCACAAGCCACTCCGTAATTGAAGCCAATTACTTTCAAATGAAAGACAGAGACAAACATCATCTTTTGATCAGCCTAAACATCCATGCCGGAGGACCAAAAGAGACCATCAGCAGGGAGTGAGGCTGGACACTGGAATGTCTGCTAGAAGCTGCTGTGGAAGAAGCTGAGGGGACTGACAGGTGACAGGAAGAGCAGGGGCTTAATGCAGTTAAGGGTGGTTGATTGGTTTTTAAAATTAAACTCTCCAGACATTTCTGGCTCTCTCTTAACTGCTGTGTCTGCATACAGCACTATTCTCTCAGCACCTTTTGGGGCTTTTAGATTATGTATCTATGAGAAGTGCTCATGCTCCTCTGAGTGAACAAAGCACCCAGCATGTTGCTTGCCTATCAAAATATAGATTAATCAAAATGCACAGAAGCCAATCTTCCTAGATTTGCTCAGTTAAACTCTAATCATTTATCCACTGGTCAACAGAAAGATTCAACTTCACTGCAGTCAGCTTTTTGAATTGGCACCAAACAAATTGACCGCATACAGACTTCTGTTAGATCCATAAAATGTTAAATGAAATTCACTGGAAAGTGAGTTACTTTAGATTTATTCTGCTGTAACAGAAGTTGAAACCCTAGTAAACCCTACCTGTACTGTGAGCTATAGGCATAGGTTGAGAGCATGGCAACAGAATATACAGTAGAATCATTTAGTTAAAACAGTTAAATATTGTTTCTGAACAGAACTGCAGTTAAGTCTTCTAGTCCTCTTTAATCACTCACCCAAGCACTCCTCCAGTCACGAACACTACTATAAGGTATCCGAGGTCCAGGGTGAAAGTAAATACCAGCAACCCAATGAAAGAGAGAATGTAAACAATCAGCGTAGTTTGCCTGCAACCCAGCCAAGAAAAAAAAAAAAAAACAAAACATTATTAACATAAGGTCACAGCACATTGCTGAAGCATGGAAGGGTAACATAAAACATCACTTACTCTCTAACAACTGACAATCTACAGCTATTAAATTTGCTTCATGTAATTCTGGCTCAAACATATCATGCAATAAGGACATATCCTTCCCAAAGTCTTTATTGCCTTGGTTATATGCCTGCTTCACTCAAGGCTAAAGACACTTACCCAGACTCTCAAAGAGTGGACAATCACAGCAGATACTATTACCTTAACACTACTTTAGTTCTCCGCTATGTTGTACCTCTTGGCCATTCTGCAGCACTGCCCATTATACAATACATCAATACATGAGCAGCCAAATCGAACACTATTAGCAACAAAAGTCAGCCTAAGAGGCAAGTCAAACAAATCTCATTACAATGTTCTATTTATTTTAAATCTGGAATAAGGGATGTCATCCAAAATATTAAAGCACATGTCACTTATTTATAAGCCAAAACACATGCAGAAACAAAGCCAATTTACAGCATTAACATCCATTAGGTTTCTAGAGCTCTTGCACATAATGTACTAAGAATCACAGGGGAGAATACTCCGCCATAAGCAGCGCTCCAGGACACTGCTCACTCCTGGTGTCACCACACCATGGGTGATGGACCTGCAAGCTCCTACCCCAGAACAGAGTTCTGCTCCATAGTCGTCCCCTGAATTAAAGCAAATGTTATGCTTAGTAATAGGACCAGCAGTAGCACAAAAAAAAATTAGAATCCACCAACCATCCATTTCAATGCAGAGTAGGTTTTGAGCCTTTATGCTTTCCTAGGAGGAGCAGCCCACTGGGAGACTGTATGTAGGACATACAGCGCTTTCCTTGTTAGCCTTACACTCCTGAAGAGAGAGGAATAGATGGAAAACCTCTTCGCATCTTTGTATTCTCCTCTCTCATTTCTTTTGGCCAAGAATCATTAAGAGTCTCAAGCTTTTGCTGTAGCCTCAGAAACTAGTCTCTATCAAGGCTGCTAAAAGATCAGGGATGAACTGCATTTTATCATCAGTTCACTTCAGCCCTTACATTGCAGTATTTTTCTAATGCAATTGCACTGCTCTCCTACCCCTAACCCCATACATGCCTACCCACACTTACTTGTATGTTTTAGTGTAATCCAGCCACAAACCACAAATAATCGAACCCACCATTCCTGCCACCACCAGTGTCAAGCCAATTCTCCCAGCGTTCACTTCTTCTCCCTTTCAACAAATATTTATATGGTGCTCATTAATAACTTGCTTCCACTCAGAGTCAAGTTCAGACCTCTTGGCAGTCATAAGTGCAAACAAACATTCCTATGACTCCCATAGCTGTATCGTGCAAGAAACTGTAGGGGAGTATAAAGGAAATCAAACATCTGAGCACACATAACACCTACATAATAATAAACATCATCTCTGCTAATGTACAGTAAAAAAAAAAAATAAAAAAAAAATCAAAGAAGAACCAAGACACTTACCTCATAATGAGTTACTATCATCTGGTTTAATAATGTGGAGACAGAATAAAATGCCCCAGTCATAATACCTGCAGTACCAAAAGAAAAGTTTCAGTCATTCCAGGTGTAGCCACACAGATCTGCTACCCTAAACAGTTAATCTTCTGATATTTAAGATTCACATCAGAGGCAAAACCTTTTATCTGCCACGTAAAATCTCTTCACCAGACCTATAAACGGTATTTTGAATCTTGCTGGATTTTCCAGCACCGGCTGCTGAGTAAATGAAAGTTTGACGCTCCCTCCCCCATAAAAAACCACCACCACAACTAAAACTCGGTGTGCTCTCAGCACACATTTGATCAGTTTTGCAGACTACGGCCAGACAGCACCCCTTACCGTAACTGATCAGCAAAAGTACAAATGGAATATTTTTGAACAAGTTAATAATCGACTGCTTGTAGGAGTAATCCTCGGGAGGCATAGTTTGCAGGACTGCTTGAGAGTGACTAGGAGGGTATTTGGGCTTTTCTTCAAACACTGGGGAAAAAGAAGAAGGAACAATTTGATTTGCCTTTACCAGACTAATGCTTTTTCTTTTTGAAGTGTTTCCATTTGATGAATTTCAGAAGACTAACTTGTGGTTTTTAACACTTTCATGAAAAAAATACTCTAGATTTTCTCATGGAAGAATCAAGTCACAGCCACAAAGGATGTGCTAATTATTTGGTCACATTTGATTGCTACCAACATATGGTCAAACACAGACTTCATCTGCAATGTGTCTAGACTTTTGTACCTGAATTGTAAGATTAACAGAGAGAACTATATCATAATAATCATTATATCATAATGTCCTTCTAGCAAAAAGCCTAAGTGAACTAAATATTCTGAGAGGTCACCTCACGTGAAGCACAACCTACAGTAAACTGGCTGTCACTTAACCCTGGCACAACAGGGAAGTGAACACAAGTAAACTGGAGAAAATGTAACCTCAACTACTTTGAGCTAAGTCAGATGCTTTAAGTAAGCGAGATGTTGTAAACACTCCCTACGGTCACCATTTAAATTACAAGAACGGAACACTTACCAACTCCTACTAAGAAGAACAAAAGTGTGGACACTATTGCTGTTCCATAGAACATGATGCTGATGTTATGTGCCATTAGATTGATATCGTTAGGTGTATTTGGAACCAAAACAGGTGGCAACAAAAAGCCAATTGCAGTGCCAAGCTGTAAAGCAAGAAAAGAAAACCAAAAATCATTTCCCTAGGAACATAAAAATTAACGGAAGTGAAAAGCCTTACTAGGTAGAACTCAGAATTTATATCATAATAAGTATTAATAAAACTATGAAGGAAAAGTGTTCCTTTAGTATCATACGAACCATTTGCTCTCCATGACATTTCACAATCAGGTCTTACATAACTCAGGTTTTAACCTTTTCATTTCCAAATTTGAATATAGTCATATATATTTGTATAAATATACATTTATATCAGTCATATAAATTTGTATCAGTCATCCTGCAACTGAAGCCCTAGAGATGACAGAAGACTCAAGCTGCTCTTGCAGAAACGCTCTACTCTTTCTCAATCAAAACGCTGCACTTGATGTCATGATCCTGCCACTACAGTAACAAAGGCTGACGTACAAGGTTTATTGCAGAACTGATAGAGAAGAGAAAAGCAAGAGAAAAGGAGCAGCTTATTAAGAAACACAAACCTAAAACCTACATCTGCAATTATTGCTAAGGAAATAAAGAAAAATCAAAAAATAAAGTAGTAGTGGGTTGTTATCTGGAGTCAATTCCAACATAACAACTGATTTTTTATTAAAGAGAGACAAAAAACAAGGGCTGAAATTTTCGACATATATATAAAGCACTTTAAAACACAAAGGAACAAGCAGTCTTGGACTACTCTCCAATGTATCTCTGCTGCTCCTCCAAAACTAAACTGCATTTTGAAGTGTTAGAACATTTTATGTTTTTTTTAAACTAAGAAAACCTGCATCTCTTTCAGGTAAAAACTAAAATAAAAAAGAGCACCAAAGACTCTTAGAATAGCAAGTCCAACACTCAAACTCCTCAAATTAAAGGTGTGCCAAAGTGCTTACAAAGCACCCTTTGTACGTACGTCCAATGAAGGTTTTGCTGCCTTCCCCCCACCCCCCCCGACCATCAGATTTACACAGCATCCAGTGCTGACCTGAAGAATTTGTCTATTTTTATCCTAACCCTTCAGTATATGAACTCTACAAACATGAACTGAGTACACAATTACTCTTAAGGTATGTTTTTTCCCTCCTCCAATGTGAGCCAATACAGTACCCATGATACACCAAGAAAGTGATACCATTTTTCACCTTTTACATCTAGAGAGGTCAAGGACGGAAGGACTGAGAGTTCCAATGAGTCCGCTGTGCCCAGTTAAAGATGCTAAATACTTGTGGAAATCTGGCACTCCTAACAACCCTTCACAGGTACATCGCTGGATTCCCAGTGATTTGCGTTTCTACTGCAAATGATCAGCACCTGTGATTTTTGATAACTACTCTCTCCCTCCCCTGCCTGCGGTCCCAGCCCTATTTGCTGTAGCTCTGAAGTTATGCAAAGTATCTGATAATAAATGGGATGACCAACAGCCCAGCGGGTTATAGCAACGCGATTCTGTTACATAGTTTACCTTGTGCAATAAAACAAGTACAGTGAAACTGTATCATAATGCATATGCAGAAGTGAACTGCATTGGGATATATAGGCAACATTATGTCTAACTTCCAAGCACCTAATTTGTCATTTCACTACTCTTTCAATATACCTTTTGAGAGGTTTTTTCGAAGAAAGCAAAACCTGAGGAGAGAAATTCTATTGTTTGACACTGTATCAGTCTTCATGGGTCACAAGCAGGACTGGGATCTGAAGACCTACGTAGCACACAGCTCTGAGACAGCAGGGTATGGCACAGCTGCAGAACAAGCCCTTACCCTTTGCGCAGGACTGCCAGAGGGAGATGAAGCACACTTCATCAGTGCGTTTCATAGGTGTTTCCCTCGCAGACGACCATCAAGCATGCCGGCACAATAAGATCAGTCCTAGCTTCTGGAGGGGAATACGCTCCAGAAATAACTAAGGTTTCTTTTGTTCATACCTCTGCTCCCTTCTTCCTTGTCCATCTTCTTCACGGTTCCTATCTGCACAATCCCTGCAGTCCTGCTCCTGTCCTGCACCACTTCAACCCCTACATCTCAGCATCCGAGCGAAGCACCAGTTTCAGTCTCCAAGCTGGATCCTTGGCACTGTATTGCAGAACTGAAACCACAGTAACTCCTTGCTACTGGGAGGACTGGTGCATGTCAGGAAGAGTGGAAATTCAGCTGCCAAAGAAACGTGTATGCTGATCCCAGGACACAGATGAAAATTTTGGTCTGCTAAAACAGCCAACCAGCAACCGCCACAATCTTCAGTCCAAAAGGGACAGCTGACTTGTCCACTGGAAGACTTCAGTGCAAACAAAAAATTGCTTTGGAAAAGCACTGGGAAAACTATGAAAGCCAGGTGTGAGCTAATGAGCAACCCTAACTGTAAATATGTAATGCTAATATTACCGCTGTAATAATCCAAAGTGCAAAAACATAAAATCATTAGACTCACATGAGGAAAAACAAATCCCCTGTTACCTTAATCAACCTGTACCTATGACCTCAGCCTGTGCCAGTGATGCTGACTGGAATCTTCAACATTTTGTTGCCACAAAAAAAGCAGGGACAGTGGCAGGGGGCAAGAACAAGTCTATGGGAGGAAAAAACCCCATCAGTATCGTATCTTTACCCATGCTTTCAGATACACCTGTTCCAGCTGTCTGAAACCGGTCAGGACCCGGGAGCTCGAGGAAATCCGTGACTCAGTTATCAGCTCCCCACAGCTATGTGAACTATGAAAGTGTTACAGAAAACTTCATGAGTCACCAGGGCATCGACTACTGGCACTTAGTGATCTGAGGCCATATTTTAAAAAGCCAGAACTGATATATGTTGGCTTTGGGGCTCTCCGTGGAAGTTCACACGCTTCACGCCCCTCCAGCCAGGGGCAGATTCAGTCAGAAAAATGATGCCAAATGCAAGAGACAAGATGCTGAATGCAAGAGGAAGAGAAAGCGGAGCAGGACGACTTCTGAAAAGAGTCTCGACTGATGTACTCCAGGCAGCTGACAGATGTGCTCGAGCTGCCACACACCACCACAGGGCCAGGGGCCTGCAAAGCAAGGCTGGCCGGGGAGGGTGGGATGTAACATCACCTCTGCACTTGCCCCCGCTCCGTCACTTTTCCTCTCTCCAGTGCCACCCCGTAATCATTCCTTGGAGAATGCCTTTTCCCACTTAAAGAACTTATTTTTAAATCAACGCCATGCCAAACTCAGGAAGCGCCCCTCTCCAAAGCCTCCCTTGCCCCCCT
>NW_009626326.1:0-2938 GCF_000690535.1 Cariama cristata
CTACCCTTAATTTGAGGAAAATTACATTTCAGGCTCCATCTGGGTATGCAAGCAACTATGACAGGTTCGCCGCGATTAAAAAACACCACCAGCGCACACGCTTCTCTTCTGTTCACGTATTTTACAGTTACAGATTTCTAACAGCTGCAGCTCGGACCGGGCTAGCTAGAAAGCCCACCAGCAATCAGGTGTTGCAGGGGCTATTTTAAAAAAAGCATGAAAGGGATTTCTGTGTCTTGGACCCCTAACTGCAGTCTTGTGGATTTCAGCTCTGAAAAGTGATACACATAAAGCTTTCTGGTGCAAGTGATGAAATGAACACTTAACGTTATTATTACTGTTTTGCTCAGATGCCGTCCCCGAGATTAATGAAAAATTAAAATGGCTTATTTTATGTGTAGAGTGGTGGTAAAGAGGTCCCTCTTCCAGGCTTGCTAAGTATTTGACCTGGCAAGTGTCATCTAGGATTTTGATATTAATCTAGGAAATTTGCTTTTTTTTTCTAATAGAGATTGACTTATGGACATTAATGTTTTTAGGTAAAAGGACCGCATTTGTTATTCCCCCCCCCCCCCCCCCCCACTTACTACCTGGTGGGGTTGTAGAGTGGACAGCAGCCGCTGGTCCATGCCACCGAACTAAAATAATTTCACAGTGAAAAACCAGCTTGAGAGGACAAGCAACAGAAGGGCAAAACCCATCAAAACCCGAAACTCAGATCAATCTGACCAGAGTCAGGCATACATTAGTTTTAATTTAAACCGTTTCGTCTTTCTCACAAATCTTTTTTGAACATTGAAGATAAACTCATGTAATATTTAAATCGACTCTTGTCAGACGCTAAGTGCAACTGAAGAACCAAAATAAAAATTAATGCATTTCCATCCCCTCTCAAAGGGTTACCCTGGATGCCACTTCGACAAAATACTTCTGATAAGCAACGCTTAGAAAAGAAGGGTTCTGTTTATCTTATCTATGGGGAAATGTAATTAAGCTAGTTTTATGAAACAATAAAACAGCAGACTCCACAGACAGCAAAGGCGTTTCTATAATATATCTGAGCCTATATGGGCATATGTAACTCGGCTTATGCGTACAAGTCCACACCAAACATATACGTCTACGTTTGCTTGCCTGATTTTAGAGTAAAAAATGTATGCTAGAGCTAAAATACAGGGATGCCTTTATGACGGGAAGATTTTTCTCGGCGATAAGAGGCTCCATTTTCTAAGACCGGAAAGTCACCCGCTGAAAAAAACCTTTGAAGCTGCCCTCAGCGCAGGCAGCATGGTACGGGCAAGGCGGTGGCTGGGGCTGACCCTCTTCTCCCTAATCCCAGGTTTGCAATGAATTGCCCACATCTACAATCGAAATCACCCAGGCAAAGCAACTCCCGAAAGGCCCGAGCTTTCCAAAACAAAAGTAGATGTGCATTCCTATTCCGTAAAAACATTGATCAAACTTCATGCTTTCATATTTAGAAAAGATGGAGAGAAATGCTGCCTCGCTTTAATACTGTTGGCTTTCACTACAGGCTTTGCGTAGAGCACCGTTTAGGTTTTTTTGTTTTGTTTTGTGTGGGTAGTTGTTTTTGTTTTGTTGTTGTGTTTGGTTTTTGTTTTGTTTTGGTTTTTTTGTTAAAGGAACGAATCTAAAGTTGGAAAATCGCTGGAGTTACCAGCATCAAATCTCCTTTCCGTCCAGATTTCGAGTATAATTTCGGACATTTCTAACCCCAAGCTGAGACCTCCACCCCACGATTCTCTCTGCACCGCAAAGCACAGCCTGCACTGCTTCACGAACAGACCTGCAGCAGGCAAGCGATCAGTCCTCAGAGTTATCTAATCCTTCCTAAATCTCTCTCTCAGCTCAGTCCTAGGAAATTCAGGGCAGATTGCTTTTTTTTTTTTTTTCTAAAAGGTAAAATTTTGTTGAGATGAAGCATAAAGGTGTCAAAAGAAAAAAGACGGATCCTGAGTCCATATGCTCCCACCTTTTTCGAGGTGGAATGCTTTGGCAGCTGAGAAGGGTTGAAATTTGAGCAGATCATACATTTGAGCTTGTACATAAATGTGGAAAGACTGTCCTAATGCTGGGTATTTCTCCATCAAGACCAACCGGGTGCTGCTGCTGCAAAAATCCCACCTCTGGCCGCTTGTTTTGTGCGTGTATGTGCGCGCAGAGATGCACAGACTTTGTTCTCTTCATGTCTGACATTCATTAACTGCTCCCCCCTCCCAACCACCCCATCCCCTATGTGAAAAAAGTAAATCCGTTCAGGCTTTGAATATTGTAAGAAGCCTTGCATGGTTTTGGTTGGGTTTTTTTTTTTTTTAATCTTCAAATGAATTAAAGACAACTTGACAATGCTGTCATCTGTCTTCAACGTCACATCAAGGCAAGAAATAATGATAACAGAGCAGCAGAAAGACGCCCACTGAAACCTGGAGGATATATATACACATATATACACACACATATATGCCTTGAAACAGTTTGAAAGAGAACAAAATTAGATTACCGTTCTTAGGCTATCACAGTAAGAACTTGTGGGGTTTTTTGTTGTGTTTTTTTTTGGGGTTGGTTTGTGTGTGTGTGTGTGTGTGTTAAGTACTTCATCTTTCCTACTTTATTTTGTGAAGCGCGTGCTCCTTGATCCAAGCCACTTCTGTGGGATGGGGTAGGACGACGCGTGGGCACATTCCTCGCTCCTAAACTGCTATAACCAATGGAAACACAAAACATCTCCCCTCCCCCTCCATCGTTTCAGGTTCTCGTCCCAGTTAATAATAAACGTTGCCGCTGTCCTGAAGCGCGGGCCAGAGCGTGGCACACTTCACGGGGAGACCCACGCGGGGACGTGGTGCAGGGCAGCTCAGCCCCCCAAGAGGCAAGAGGAGGCTCCTTCCCTTTGTCTTCGTGGCCCTGCGAGGTTTTG
>NW_009626327.1:0-37500 GCF_000690535.1 Cariama cristata
AGCTTTTGAAAAGCTGCCCTCAGTGCACTGAGTTGGGTGGGTCAATATGGAGGAGTGTCTCTTGTATTAAACTGACTGTTATCTTGATGTGTACATCTAACCTCCAGAGTATACTACCAGGGTGGTATATTTAATAATCACAAACCACCTCCTTGGCTGTCCTTAACAAAATCCTGAGATTTTGCAAAGGACAAAGATAATCTAAAAAAAAAAAAGAGATCAAAATAGCAAGCCAAAACCTGTTCAGAAGCACACACACACCTAAAGAGCTCTGCTATGCTTTTCCTTAAAGCCTATTTCCAGATAAATTGGTGTGAAGGTTACAACACTAGCTGAGAGAAGGCGTTGTCCTTTGTCCCCTCAAGTGCTTTGGCTGTTTGGAATGTATCAGTTTGCAGGCTTTTTTTGGTTTATTGATTACAGTAGTGTGCAAAGCAACTAACATCTCCAAAAGCCCAGAATGAGCTTCCTTGAGATGAATGTAATTACCACAGAAGTAAAAGTCTAAATTCAAACTATACTAAATCACCACATACAGTGCAATTAGTAAAGAGAGAAATAACTTATTTGCCCTTTTTGCGCCATGAAACTTGTTATAACACACCTTTAGCAATACATTATATTTAAAATCGGATTTGTCAGAGTAGCATTTACTGGCAAACTTGATTCCTTTTTCCTTGTTACAGTCTGTATCACAGATGGCTGATTTATAGATGTACAAATAATTGACTGTATTTCACACTTTCAGTACCAATGATTTTTAAAATAAGATTTTGGTGCAGGGAAACAGAAAGTGAAGAAAGATTTAGAATGGTCAGAATAATTCATTCACATAATGTATATATACACAGACACATACATACATACACCAACACTTCGCATTTAAGAACTGTGAAAACTTGATAAAACAGCAATTAATAAATGTCCACATCACCTCTCAGAAGTAGGCATTGTTATTAAACTCAACATACATAAATAACAGGAAAGAGCTTATCAAATGTAAATGGGAGGTTCTTCATGTTTTTATTATTGGGAAACACAGTTTAAAGTATTTTCTGTATAGCATGAAAGTATGTGCCTATAGGCAATTTCTGAGAGCATGCATTCTACTTATTCTAATAATAAAATATTACAACCTTTATTTTATTACTGGAAACTGTCTGATATGGAGAAGAGCAGTTTAATTACTTTTTATACCTCTTTTTTGCTAATGTCATTTAACCTTCTTTTAAGTTTAGGTTGTACATTCTTTTGCATTTTTCATTTGAACCATGTTCTAATTCAGTGTGACAGTTTTGCCTGTTTGGCAACTCCATTTTGTGGAAGAAAATCATAAGAATATTGTGATAAAAGTTAGTGCTACAATTTCAGATACCTCTTGTTTGCCATTTAGCCAGTTATTGAAAAACCTCCCTAACTTTAAGAACACAAATTACCCCTATGAACTTTATGTAAAAACAAAGTAATGGATTTGATTTGACGAAAGTCATTGACTAAATTGTCTCTGTGGACTGCATTGAAAGGAGAACTCTGAAAGGCGAGACAAACATGACTATTCACACTGCTTTGTGCTAGCAACTTCTCAAGTGAACCAGAAACAAACAAACAAATTACTAAATTTTTAAGAAAAATCCCAAACTATCTAGAAAAGACAATTTTATTAGTATGTGTTCCATCATAATCTAGTCTTATACGGGAAGACACCTCAGCAATGGGATGTCTGTATCAGGTTTAATTATTTGTGCTAGTGATTGTAGAAATAAAACCTGGATTTAAAAAAGCCTCAAAATTAGCCAAAATAGATTTATTGTTATAAAACCTAGTTGGATTATATCAGAGCAACTTGGTATTTTCAAAGTTTACATTTATTGTAAGTATCTGCTTCTCATTCATGTTGTCATTTTGCCAACAAATTAATCTAAGTTACCTTTACAAAGGTAAAGTAGTTCAAACATATGAAAGGAGAAGCAAGGCTAAATAGTTATTTTAATTGGTATATTTCTGTCTTAATTTCATCACCTCAGGTAAGTAGTTAAGCATGTGCAGCCATCATATACAATTTGAACGGTACCTGCCCATTCTCTGAGCTTTTATTGAACTCTTTACTGCAAGTATCCAAACATGTGAGTAACAAGGTCAGGAATATTTTTTTTTTCTTTCAGCCTTCAAGACCACTTGCCTGGCAACAGTTATTCCTTGTAAGTTAAGTCTTAAGGTTGTTTTCCCTAGAATCAACTTTCAAGACCACTGAGCAGCTACCAGGGGCACAGTCAGAGGCTCCCTGCGTTTATGAAGGACAGACTGACAAGGGTATGTTTCTATAATCTCTGCTTCCTGCTGTTTCGCTTCCAGATGTGAGGGGAGGCAGTGATCAATGATTTGCATAGCCTTCTTGTCAATGCTCCATCACAAATAGCACTACTTAGCTAGAGTACTGTAGTCAAACAACCTAAGCTAAAGCAAGTGGGAGGTAGGTGCTAATTTTGCCATCTACAAAGTTAGAATGTTAATATTTAGCACTAACACAATTTTATAATGATGAAACAAACAGTACTTGAAATGTTTTTAAAAGAAACCAAGAGGCTATAAAAGTATTCATTGCTGTTACCAAACAAGCATTCTGAGGTGAGAAACTTCCATATGCATTCTGTCAAAACCATGCAGCAACAACTTATCTATGGAAGCTGAAAGACTATCATTTGTAAAGAAAGCACAGAAACAGTTTAGTATGGCTAGCTGATGAGGCCTCTAAAAAGCTGTTTTTCTTTGTGAAGAACCACAAACCATCAGTGACAAAAAGGATCTTTTAAGTTGTCAAGAAAGCCCACAAAGTTATTGCAGGAAAATACAAACCATGCTGGAAATAGCTCAAAAAGAGTATGTGGAATCTCCCACCTGTGAAGGGGCAAACAAAGCAAGCAGTGAAAAAATGAGAGCTGACATGTATGTCATATGTGACGAAGACAGAGTGGATAACAAGAACTGACATGTAGGAAGATGCCTTTGTCAAATTGCCAGAAGTTCCAGAGCTAGGGACACCTTGCTGAAGGCAGATAAGGTTGGGAAAGATGAATGCTCCATGCCACCTTTCAAAGGTCAAGACTATGCAATGGCGTCGATGAAACACTGCCACAGCTGCCATACAATCTAGGTAGAGAAAACTTTCATTCCTTCCTGCAACATAAAAATTGAAGGGAAATCTAATAATTAGCCTATTACAGGATAGTCAATCATTTAACTACTGAAAATCAGGGGAGACATATTCTAATCTCATTTCACTTGAGAAATCCTCTTGCCTTTATTGGCAGAATTTGTGCCACTGATGGGAAATCTCTCATTCTGACTTCAAAAGCAGTTGTTCTCTTGTGGCCTGATTCATTAAGTTAATGGGACACTTTCTCTTGACTCCTCTGAGAATAAGATCTATGCACTGATAAATCTCACTAGTTTCAGAAGTTCATCAAATCAAAGGTGATCTGAATGTCTTCCATCCAATTACTGCACCAAAGACAATCAGTTTTGTAATACTTCCAGATACTGCTTTTTCAGCTGGGCCCATCAAGCCAGGAAAAAACATTCCTTTCACTTTATTGCACACCTGTATCCTTGCCTATAGCTCCTGCCAAATCAGAAAGAAAAAGGGCAGACTAGGGGGGAGTGGAAGAGTAGGACAGTATCATTTATGCCAGCACAAAGAAGTGGGTTTAAGAGTTTAGGAAAGATTCAGAGTTTGATGTCATTTTGTCTAAATCGCTACAACCATTCCTGGATTTTGAACCCCAAAGTGCAAAATCCCTTTCTGTGAAAATACAATATTTTCTCCTTTTCCATGATATCTTCCTCCTAGACATCGGTCTGGTGCTTCCTTGTCACTCTTTTCTCACAATTTTCACCCTTCTACCCTTCATGCCCCCTTGTTTTTCCTAAGTAACTAATATATGTGACAGTTTCTTCTGTTTGTTAATTTATTTCCATTGCCGGGAAGCTGTCTCTTCTGTACACTTACACTACCCATGACTGCCAGATTTAGACAGTTATACATATCTAAGGCATGCCTCTTGACTGGAAAAAGATCAAAGTGATCTTCGCTTGTGATACATGGTAATTCATTGTCCTTACATTCTAAACTATGACCAAGACGCTACATTTTGCTATGTATTTTATGATGTTTAATGTACCCATGTGATATTCAGGAAAGGTCTTGCAATAAAAGCAGTAATCCCCATTTTACCAATGGAATTTAAATCAGGGAAACCCACCTGCTTTACACTTTCCTAGCATTGGTGATTAGACTATATTATGTACATGACAGTGTAGGGGAAAATAGGCTGGTTGAAACTGATATATAAGCAGTCACACTGTTTGTAGCAACTCAATGCAGACTTCATGGTTCTTTGTCATGCTGTCTTGGATTTCTTTATCTGCAGCACTGGGCAGCTCTGTTTTTCTGGAAAATAGGTATTGCACACTGGAAACTACGTAATACACAAAAACAAAGGGAGTGTGTCTTGCTTGTCAAATTTGGCTGTACTGATTGCAAAGGGTTTGTAGGGGCGAAGAATATTGTACAAAAGGTGACATAAAAAACCATCATACAGCATTGGTCTCCTTCCACATTGACTGACTGCCGATCTTTCACATTTCAATGCACCTAATGGAGATGAGAGATGGAACAGCTAAGGTAGTCTCAATTACAATAGGTAACCCCACTGGGGTCAGGTGTTTGGTGTGAGTAATTGTCAATGTGTTAACAAGGCCCACATTTAAAGGAAGAGAGACCAAAAAGGGTAAAAGTCAAAATTTATCTGCCTGTACTATCCATTCTTACTAGAGTCCAACTAAAGCAAATATTCCTAATTCCATCAAGGGCATTTCTTCCATTTAATGAGCACATAGGAAAGAGAGACATTGCTCAAGTACAAGGGTTCAGTTTGCAGCAAGCCACAAATCACATTTCATTTATCAGGCCTACAGATGACAGGATATCATCAAGTCCCTGGAGAGTCATATTCATTAAAAAGAAATCTTAAGTAATTACAACAATTAATTGACTTGAAACAGTTTCGGGTGGAGAAGGTTTACATAATTCATTTGCCAGACAAAACAAGCCTTATGAAGTCAGGGCAACATATTATTTAGAAGCATCCTCCCCTTCCTGTCCTCTTGAAAAGCACAGAATAACACCAAACACTTGGAGACAACTGACATGGGCAAACAAATAAACAAAAGACAGAAAAAGCATCTAAACTTCTATAACTTTTTAAAAGGGATAATACTTCACCAACCTGCTCTTATCATTACTTCAAAACCTGAGAATAAAACTTTCTCCCATTTCTCCTTGTGTTTATTCTAAATAGGCAGAGGATTTCTAAGGATTAATTATGTAATAGCAAACCTGGGAAAAAAGGCAAACTAAAACCCTTCATGCAGCCTCTGTACAATGTAAACATCATGTATGTCTAGTTGTAAATTCAGCCTGAAATTTCCTCCAGGTTGTGAAGTGTGCAGATATATTTTGCTACTACCTGTTGGCTGATTGTGAATTTATAGATATCAGAATGCTGTTCTCATGTCCGTACCAGCAGTGAATAGAAAGATTCCTCAGTTGACTCCTATTACGCTATATAATATTTTCTTGTGTTCCCTACTCTGCCTGTTTCTCTGTTTTACTTCTTGCTTTACACTCATTTTACAAATTGAGGCAGAATTTTTTTCTGTTCTATGTGTATTTGGTGTCTAATACATTGTGTTATTAATCCATGAGTAGGACTTCTAGGTATTACTAGAAGACAAGTACAGCGCTGAGATTTCCACAGTAATTCCAGCTTCTTGAATTGAGAAAATTCTCTAAGTGGTCAGAGTGTTTTTTAATATGTTATTGTGTTCATTGTTGGCCCCAGTTCTCTGGAAAAGAATAGTCATACTTCACAAAATGTATTTGCCAGAATAACAGCCACAGAAAACTAAGTGCCAGAAATGCTCTGGGATGTATAAAAGAATTTAAATTCAATGTGTAGGTATGCAACTCATTTATCATACAGTTTCACTTGAAGAAAGAGGCAAATATTCTTGTTAGACTTAAAAAACTAGTTTCCTACATCATTAACTAAGACAAATCTGCAACTCTACCTAAAAATTAGGAAACGTCCAGTTCAAATGATTAATGATACACAGTGTCAGCGAACATGTTGACAACAATCAGTGCCCATATTTGACAAGGAAAAATGCTTTTTTTTTTTTTTAACTTGACTCCTAAAGACCATCTGAGTTCATGAGTTTCTGGCCTCTACTATCTGCCTGCTACATCCTACCACTGACAGACATCCTTATCTCATTTCAAAGCTCTTCCCATGACATCTGTAGAAAAATAAAAAAATATTCTTATTTCTGGTCGTGCCATACACTGACAGGATAAATTAAGAATTTCCTATGTTTTCTGGCTATCTATAATTTCAAGGGGCTAATTTCAGATATGTTCTGTCTAATTTCCAGATATTTTGAATATTCTTCAAATCACCATTGCCTTCCTTTGAAGCGGGTAGTTTGAGCTGACTGCAACAGTGGAAAAGCCCACACATTTATGAGTTTTAATATGGTATATTTTTCATATCTACAAACTTATAATTTTAAAAAACCAGGCTTAGGTGAATTCCAACCCTCTGATAAAATGCAAGTAGTGCGAGTCATTTTGTTTTTCTTAACTCATCAACCAGTTAGTCTCTATCCATCAAAATAAGGTAACATAGATGAGTCACATTTCCCTTAAATTTTCATATGCTTTGTAGGTTTAATAATATGCGATTCATGAAGACAGAGTACAACTTTGCTGCTGTGTACTGGTAGGACCCAGGAAGGGTTTCAAGTACAAGCATTGTGTTTCCCTCTGATTCTGACCATAGCAGGCAGAGTAAAAAAAAGAACAGAATATATAAAAGCACTATACATGTTATTTCTGAACATTTCATACAAGACTGAGGCAACAAACCCATCACAAATAAGAAATCATGAATGCAGCAATGATTAATGAGATGTTAAGTGCAAATGGAAAATATTATCTTCTGCCTAAGCATACAATCATGATATTCTGCTATTTTTTTTTCAATATTGCACATAGTTCGCATGTGCTGGAGCCTACATAGCAGAAGGGATGCATTTAAGCAGCATAGATAATCCAAATACTAAGTTTCAGACCATTACAAATGCAGACAACCAAGAAAGAAAACCTATTAAACCTTTGTTTAGGTGAGCAAACCAAGTAAAAATCTTACTAACCTGAGAAAACTGGAGCTTGATGGCTGATTGCAGAACATGGCCAGTGTTGGGACGGATTCGTGCTGCAGTTTCCACCAAGGCAGGTCCCACCTAGAAGAGCAAGATGCATCTCAACACAGGGCCATGCCCCATCAGACTCTGAGCTTTTGCCTGCCAGAGCCCACTTTAAAAAAAGAAACACTGCCCTATGCCCTTAAACTATCTCATCTTGTGAGTCTAAATCACTCCAAGATACCCCTTGGAGGGAAGAAAAGGCTGAACACTTGTGTTTCCCACTGACCCCTGGGGCTGTCCCCCCCACTGCAACTCCTAGAGACACTCTCAAGATGGAGAGGACTCCCCACGGGGGCTGTCACATTCCTCACAGCCCCCTGGGAGACACCTCTCCCCTCAGGCACCTGCAAGGAGCAGAGGTGCTGCTCAGGGAGATGTGACTGCACCCAGAATATTTCCTCTTACAGGTTTATTTTCCCGAAAGTATCCTCAGCATCTGTGGCACTAACTTGCAGGCCATGGTTGGCCCCCTGTGCTGACCATGCACTGCCTCCACATTTCTAAGGGGACTGTTATGGAGACTGAGTCCTGCTGGCACTAGTACCAAAAGCAGGGAACCACACCACTGCGCAACCCTCTGGCCATAATACTTTCTGCCTTTTTTGTTGAGAAACAATTTAAGCAGGTGGGGTTTAAGCCCCAAGCCTTTAGCTACTGCCATCTATGGCTCTTTCCTTACCCCTCAGAGAGCTGCCCCTCTCGCTGCTGCTGCTTCCTCCGCAGGCCTCCCTTGCTAGCAGGACATTGACAGGATTCATGGTGGCAGCCACTCTCTAGGCTGGGTCAGGCGGTGGGACAGGGCTCTTCCTCCCAGCTGCCACCACACTTTTGCCCTCACAAAGTGCTGTGGGAGTCAGAGAGACTTGGGCAGGCTGCAGCCCTTCAATGGAGGGATCTGCTTCCCTCCCTGACCTGCCGCCTCACTGCTCCCACCAGCACAGCGACGTGTGCCTGTTGTTATCCATTTCCTTGTGAACTTGTGAAAAACTTGTGTTTCTGTGAGGCCATGAACAGACAACGATCTAAGGAGGCCGGCCCGGGGGGGGTGGGCGAAGCCGGCCCGGGAGGGATGGCAGAGCTGCCATCGCCTCCCACTGGTCTCCCCTGAAGCGGGCAGCTGGGGGCTGGGCAGCCCCAGGCCCCGGAGGTTTTACTGTTTCTGTCTGCGGTGAAGTAGGAGACTTAAATGTCGCTAAATGGGCAACGCTAAAGTTCAAGTTCTTACCATCCCTTTGTTACATTCTTCCTTTATTCAAATTTCCATTTTTTTCTCTCAAATTTCTCTGCAATACCCATGAGGTAGAAAGAACATTATTATTTTTAAAGAACTACACCTATTTTGAAATATAGTTTGCTTTGTGTTACAAAATAAGGAGAAAGTGTCCTAACCAGAGTGATCCAGTCTCTTCTGTCACACAGATGCAAATCAAAATGAAATCCAGATCAGCAGAGGCCTTTGCTTTGACTAATTAGGTATCATTGGGCAACGCTGGTGATAAGTGTTTACCTACTATCTGTGAAATGGATAAAATCCATTTTGTGTCTGTATAATTGCATTCATCATGTACGGTTTGACCTCAGCAGACACTACCTCACTAGCCTTTTCTAGTTCTTTTTCTTCTCAGTCACAACTACAATTTTCCCACATTCTGCACAACCAGAAACACTGGAGGAATGGGACTGAAGACAATATGTGGAAGGTAAAATACGCATGACAAGTGAAACCTCTCCCTTGCAATTTATGCTTATTTCTTACAAATATATACGTCTCACAATACGTATTCCAAAAAGAGGAATGTTAAATAACAAGGATTTAATTGAAAATATTAATTTATGTATTAGGTGTTGGAAATGCAGAAATATAAAAATGACATTGATATGACATCTACATGCTAACATTTGTGTGCATATCAGGTATCAGCTCTAGGAGATGGGTTAAATGTGGGCTATGCATGTTGTTGACTAGATCTTCAGCTGCAATAAATCAGTTAACCATGCTAAGGTCAATGGGCCAATGCTGATTTATTCTGTCTAAGAACCTAGCTAGGTGGGTGCATATTGGAGAGGAAGTGCTGGCAATTCTCAGCTTCAAAAGTGTAACCAAAACCATTCACCTATGCATGCCGGGTAGGAATACTGATTGTGCCTTGTACAAAATCTATGGAAATACATTTAGTGTTCTTTTTTTTAGAGGGGAAAATTCTTCTTAGTCTGAGCTGTTAAGACATTCATAAATTGAAATGAAGGAAACAAGAACAGAACTTTTCTTTGGAGGCGTCAGTTCTAAAGCAAAACAAAACAGAACAAAGGTCTGGACCAGAAAGGATCTTTCTGTAGAGAAGATCCCAGGTCAGGAGCCATTTCAGAAGGTTTACGGGAAAACACTGCAATATGAATTCTAGACTGCAGGTTCAGAAGTAGTTTAACTCCCATTGAAAGTGTGTGGGACATACTCCTCCCTTGTTACGGAAACAAAGAGGTTTTAGAAATGCATGTAAGCCAAATAACACAGCAATTAAAGTAATACAGAAAGAGAAAAAGAACTCCTTGGTGTGAATCACCTTTGCCAAGTGTGTAACCCTGACAGAACAGGCAGCTTTTCAGGTGGTGTAAATTGTAACTCTATTGACTTCGGTAAAGTTGCACTATCAGGGGGTATGACCCTCTTTGTATTTCTTCCCAAGGCACAGCAATAATGTCTAAAAATGTAGAA
This sequence comes from Cariama cristata, assembly GCF_000690535.1. NCBI lineage: Eukaryota > Metazoa > Chordata > Aves > Cariamiformes > Cariamidae > Cariama > Cariama cristata. Next base: position 10,040 of record NW_009626327.1, read on the forward strand.
AATTACCTAGAGATTTTCACATTTTTAAGATTGTGCTGCATTAATCCAAAATCCATTGAACTCAATAGGAGATTTTAATTGAATGTATTGGTTTTGGATTGCCATGTTCAAACTAAGCATGAATCTACAGCCATGTTAGAAAGTCTAAAAAAATGGTGTTTGTAATGGAATTGCTGACAGATCCTTAACCATAGTGGTGCTAGCGGGAGTCACTATAATATTGTAAATAAGGTGAATAGGCTCTTCTTATCTCATTTCACAGCTGAGCAGTGTATTGCCAGATAAATCAAATCAGGGTAAACGGCTTCATCTAATAAACTGGGTCAACATATAATGTATGTGTTCAGGTTTACACTTTCATTGATTCTCATTTGATTTAAGAAGAGATATTTCAGTTTGTGTTTACAACATTTAAAAATATCTCTTTTCCCCCTTCTCTAGAGAACAAGCAAGCAAGAGAGAGGGTATGCAAGCTGGTAGCATCACAAAAATGTCAAGTTTGCTGTTTTCTGTAAGTTCTGCTTTACATTTTTATGCATCTGGGAGAGAGTGAGGGTGGGGAATGAGGGAGTTACTATCTCTTTTCTGCATTTTCTCAATAATGTTTTAGTGATGTTTGCTAATGTATCATTCATTAACCATCAGCCACTATAAAAAACATAATCTATCTCACAAAGTGGACATTATTATCGCATTAAATCATTTCACAATATACCTGAACGGTTCCACATGAGGGGCCTGGCCTGACTGAGCTCAAATGCCTTGGGGGCAAACTCTTCAGTAGTAATGAGATACGAGGTCTGTCTGTGATGAATATGATATTACTCGTGTCAGTGGCTGTGGACTGCACCCAGAATATTTCTTCTTACTTTTTTTTTTTTTTTTTTTTTTTCCCTATTGCAAAGGAACTCAGGCAAAGCACTATTAACCCAGTAAATGAAGCTCTAAAGATCACAGAGTGTGCCCATTAGTCGACAAGATTGTGACTAATCCAATTTTTCTTGCAGGGAGAAATTCTAATGCTTCTGTAACATCTGGGGATGGCAGGCCCTGCATTACTGATGAACTTGAGTATTTTTTCTTCTAGCTTTTTCTTCATCGAAGAACAATTATTACACTCACTTATTTCACTGCTTCTCCTCCCTCCCCCGCATTTTACCCCTGACTCCTTCTGCCATGATAACCTCTTTGAAGATGGCTAAAATAATATTCCAGGCTGACAGAAGAACCAGAAAGGGTGAGGACTGTGAAGGAGGCTAAACGTTGTGTTTGTAGGAGTGTGGACAGAAAATGTGCTTGTTCACTGCAGGACAAGGATTAGGTTCCCCCAAAACAGGCAGAAAAAGGAACTAGAACCTTTTATTATCAGTCACCATTAAAGGCATGCTGTCTTAAATTGTCTCAGGCTTGGAAGAGAATGTCATCTTGCTTCTACTTACTCTGGTAAAGGAATTATGTATTATTCTTTCTGTGGCAGTGTTACATATAAGGAATCATAAAATCCTGCTTTTCTGATTTACTTATTGTCAATTATGGAATTTGATTCTAATATAAACTGCCACTTAGGCCCAGGCAATTTCATTTAGATGGAACCTCAAAAAATATTTTATGATAGTAAAAAATCTATCAAATGCTGATGGCTAACATATGTAGATTTTACAGATTGATTTTTCTGTGTTCAGAAGCAAATCTTACCTTCATCTGTTCAAGAATGCAGAAGATGCTAAATACCAATAGAGTTCTGTTCTTATGGGTAGGGAACAATGCAATAAGTTAGAGGAAGAATGGATTAAATCCAGTTTGCTGTAACTTCATTTGCAGTGCTGCAATTTGGGAAGAAGTTTAGGGATAGAAAATAAGTCAGGAAATTCTGCATTTAGTTGCTTAAATCTTTGCATGAAGGAAGTTATTGTTGTTCTCATAAATCAGCTGCAAGCCTATGAATTTTAGTAGTGGTTATATTGGCATTTTGTGCTTAATCTGTCTTGTATATCTCTCATGAAAGACTATTGTATTGAATTCCACACTAAGAATTAAAGTTTGTCCAACATTTAGAATGTCTGAGTTGGGACTCTACCTCTCTCAACAGCTGCTATTTCATTTTTATTATTTTATTACAGTGTCACATTGTGACGGTATCTCTACAGAGAATAGTGGCTATTTAACATATCCCAGGGAGTCTGGGTTCTGGAAGCAGAAGTGCCTTTTTCACAACATATTTTTAATTCTGCTTCTAACTGAAATGAGTACACAGTTGCATGTGAACAAGAAAGAAAGAGAGATGGTTTTAGACTACAACATTTCTTCTTTTCTTTTCTACAGTCCAAGTATACAATGAGGATACTATTAGGCATCAGTAACAATTCTGCAACGGCTCATGAGTTTGTTACGAAATAGATCTGGAGAATGTCACTAGGTGACTTCAGCAAGAATCCTGGAAGAGCTGGTGCTATTCAGTATGAGGAGGAGTAAGAAAAAAAGTGATAGACTGAGACCAACATTTGCTAATGTTTGTAACACTACCAATGTAGCAAGTAGGAAGGAAAAAGGTAACATATTTGAAGGCATTTTAACCACCTAGGTGCCTGGGCCATTAAATGGAAATACATGTTAATTTAAAGAAATAGAATAAAGTCAGAGATGCTGTGAACCAGACATGGGAGTATTTATTATGTAGAACAGTCATGTGAGGCAGTGACAAAGGAAAGGATCAAGGCAAGAAATACCTTCGATGCTATCAGTCCAGCTGAAATACTAAAACCTGGCAATCCAGGCAGTGGCTTTCATCAACAGGAAACGAGAGAAAAGCAACACAAAGAGGAAATACCATTACTGCCTTTAAGAAGTTGTAGTTTAGTTTCACAGGGAACAATCATGTTTAATTTGAGGCACTGTTTATCATTCAACAAGAAAGTAAATGATGAACTTTACAGTGGTTTGTCATGAAGTTACAAAAGAATGTAGTAAAAATATGCATTTTGGTACAAATCCTTCTGTCAGAGCTTAGCCTAAGTAAATTATATATATTTTGAACTGTTCTTTAGTTAGCTGTGTAGACTGGAAAATGTCTGTTTCTCTGGTTTGAGATTACAGAGAGGTTTAAGCTAGGTACTACTGAGATGCATACGTTGTGTATAACAAATACTAATAGCTGGAGTTATTAAATGAGACCCTGTCCACTCCAAGTCAGCAACAAAAATGCTATTGGACCCACTGAGCCAAGATTTTATACATAGATTCATTTTGGCATTTAGAAATGTGTTCATCTAATTCTGTTGCTCTTTGGATTTCCACCAATGCAACTGAAAGAGAATTCACTCAGTGATGTCAGGAGATGATATGTAGAGTCAGAATATTGCCATGCCACTTTCTAGACCAGATGAGCTAGGAACTTGGCCAAAGGTGTCTTACATGCCTTTCTTGACAGCTGTATGCACGTAATATTGAAAACAAGTCTGCAAGACAGAAAACACTTGTGCTTGTGACTGATTAAGTATGCAGGTGTTTGTTGGATTAGGGCTTTAAAGCAGATCTTGCCTAACAGCCGTAACTGTTGTAGATATAAGTCATGAATCAAATGGAATTAGTTGGTGTATGATAATGTTACATTGCTGTGTGAAGAGAGGTACTTATTTTTGCCTTTGAGTCAATAACAAACACCATAAATTTTAATGTCAACTTTAACTATTATTGTCTCAGCAATTTAGTTTTATTTAAATTTGTTTCTTCTTTTTTTTCGTTATTTGTCAGAAGCCACCTTTGACTTTCTTTTGAATCGCCGAATCTGGTAAGCTGTCATCTGGCCTGTGTGAAGCTGCAACAAAACTGCTGTTGACTTCAATGGTATCAGGTTTTCACTCACAGTTTCCAGCATGGTTTGAACTGACATGCAAATCCAAATTCAGCTATAAGATGACAGCAAAAGGATTTTTTCAGCATACAGACTGCTAAGCTGCCCGAAGGGTGCTACTTTCTTACATACAACATGACTGTAGAAATGTTTGAGAATCCACACACTTCATTGTGCCTGGGTAATTCCACTAGTGATGGAATCTGAGAATAGTCCTTACACAGTGTTGCTACAAAATACATACAATTGCAAAACACAGCCTTGAATGGTGTTTTGGTACTGGGTTATCAAAAATTGCCCAATGGTACAACTCAATTATTGTGAAATTATTTTTTTCCTCTGATGTTTATTGTCGTACTTGATCATTGATACCTGATATGTTTATGTTGTATCACAGCCAATTGAGTTTTCTCTCATAAATTCCAAGAGAACTGTTGCAACTCACTCTAATGTTGCCTCTAAAGCCTAATTTTACATTTTACATGTCCAAGTCTTGAATAATTTTCATGATAGTTAAATTAGCAGTGAAATCTAGGGTCCTGAAGAGAACCTAAGGAGTCACTGAACTACTAGTTCTGTTTAGGTATTGAACCCCACTTGTTGTCAATTTATTACTGAAGAATGTTATTTTACTGCTTCTACAAAAGCCTCAGGTATTTGGGCATAAACTGTGTCCCAGCTATTTAGATACAAGACTATTCCTAAAGACAGTTGTTAGGCAAACTTGGTAGCGTGTAGATGGGAATAAAAGCTGGGCATCACTGGGGCTGTCTAGCTGCATCTGCCACCTTGTATCTAATCTACCTTTTCAGTTATGGTAACATTTGTCAAGTGACTTTGTTAGGGTGTCCATCCTAGAAACAGAGTGCTGCACGGGCAATTTGAGCTTTTAACTCTTTTTTGAATTAGCCTGATTAACCGTGTAGCTGAAGTTATTGCTACAGGTAAGCCGATGTGCAGATTTTCTGTGCTTTAGTCTCCAATTCACTTCAGAAGATACACTTAAGAAAAGCACAGAACTAGGATGCATCCCACTTGACTTCAGTGTGAATGTTTTTTCCCTGAAAAAAGACACACTGTATTTTGTTGCCTAACAGCAAAAAAGACACTTCACTTTTGTTAGAGACATTGAAAGTTTTAATGGAAGTCACAGGACAGCAAGTAGAAGGGAATATTTATGAAGGGTGTTATCCTAATTTACAGCCAAATAGATTTTCAGGTGTTATGGCCATCAGCATAAAGCAACAACCATTTGAAAATGATCATAAAGCAAGAGACAACAGGTATGTAAGAGGAAAGCAGTCAAACTTATGGGATGCATTTGTGCTAATCTAAAGGGAGATTCACCCCTTTGTTCAGGAATAACTACAGTTCTCTCAGTGTCATCTCAGATGATTGAATGAAGTTTGTGCCAGATTCTGACAGGACTAATGGGAAAAGACGCAAGCAACATATTTTTAAATGATAGTACAGTAAGCGGAAGTGGACCTGCTCATGTAGTAATGCTCTATTAATTAAGATCATCAGGAGATATTAGGAAGGAGAAGTGGAAGAGCCGGAAATTTTTAAAAAAATTATTCAAGGTATTATTTATGAGCTCTATTTCTAGGACTGCAGCTAGTCTGTTACTTCTCTGAAAAATAAATGATGGGGACTGATGCTGCATAATGGGACAATTTACAAATAGAAATGAAAGAAATGTTTATAATTTTGACCTGAGTGACTCCAGTGAGATCAGTCCTTTACTGGTTTAATATTGTTTCACAGTTTGTGCTGTTAAATCAAAAGGTTATCTATAATACATCTGGCACTATTAATGCAAAAGATCAGGGGTATTCAACAGACATTTATTCATTATTAATATAGATAATAAAGGATCATTTATGAGGCTACAGATGAGATTTTTATCATCAAAAGCTTAAAAAGGGAAATTTATTTTTGCTCCAGGACAGAGATGAAAAGAGTCAGTAATGGGAAATATAAGAGTCAACACAAAACTGTCAAATTCGTTCTTTTCCTGAAGACAGCTAGGACTTGATAGCAACAGATTAAAAACAAAATAAAGTTAAATGTTTTTGCTGTAAAACCTCTTTATTGACAGGGAGGGGCTTTCAGTGCCAGTGTGGTTTGCTCTGATTTTGTCCTTTAGTAAGATGGTTGTCAATTCTTTCCCCTCATGCAACTGTGCTTTCCAACGCCTTAGAAGAAGACCTAGAGTGGGAGAATGTATCATTGTCTCAAGAATTTCTGGGAGCTGTTTGAAATTGAACTTCACAAGAGTGAAAGTCAGCTCTAGGGACTCTTCATTGTTGGGTGCAGACATCACACTTGTATGTTTTGTGTTTTAGGAATGTAACTCTGTGCCATAGGATGGTATAACTGCAATTAGTAGTAGAAGGATGTGCACATGTGAAACAGAAGTAACAACAGGAGTAAAATATTGATTTTTTTGCTGTCTCTTAATTGCTGATATTTACAGAGGGAGAATGAATCCCTAGTTCTACTGAGAATGTTTATAAAGTGGCAGACCTTAATTCATCAAAACTATCACAGGATCCACAATATTTGTTGAGACTGCCCCCTGCATTCCCAAGACTGCAGTTGCCTGGTAAAGCAGCCTGTATGAATGGTGAATGCCAGGATATTCAGAGTTAAGGCTAAAACTCTCTCCTCGTTTCACCTATCAATCTTATCTAGGGCAGTTGCTTGAATCAGCTTCTAGGGTTCTCAGAACATTCAATTATCTTGTTTCCCACATGATCTGCAATACCCAAGGGTGGATTTGGAATTTGATGAAGTTGTTTCTGATCTGAGGGTATGGACTGACCAGTCTGCTTGAGATGACCTCAAATCCTCACTAGGAACAGCAGTAGTAGTAAAATAGAAATAGATGCATTGGAAAATTAATTTCATTACTTAGATACTGTCCTTGCATTGTCTAGAGTTTGGATACAACTCTGAAAATCCTCATTTACAGTCCCTTTTTCCTTAATTTTCATTGGCCTTTTTCATGTCGGAAAAAGAGTTCACATTCCCCTTTCTATTTGTGAGCTCTTACAGAAATTGTGTAGCTTTTTCTCAATCAAGCAGATGAAACCTGGCAGTCAACATAGAAATGAGCCAAGAGCAAATTTGAGTTATATGATCTCAAGGTTCGGGTATTTTTTTAAAGTTTCTGCCTTTTTGGCCATAATCTCATTGAAAAAAAAATATTCTAATGACATGGAAAAACAAGCCCTTTCTGAAACTTGATCTAATACAGAAAAACCCACAGGGTCATATCTGGATGTGAAAAATTGGATCCCTTTTCCCTTCCCTCCAAACTGAATAGGGTTTGAATGTTTTGGATTTGAAACTGTGAATAACACTTGAATATAAAATAAATATTTTATAAGCAAACAAATTAGTTTTCCCTGAAGGTGGAGAACGGGGACTGGTCCCTAGATGGGCTTGAGAACTCAGATTCTTCACCATGTGTCAGAATTTGTTGTAAAATGATGTATCATAAGGGGTCAATGAGAAACAGAGCAGAGCACAATGGGAATTTCTGTGTCAAACTTTCTTTCTTTTCATTGCTGTTCCAGCCTCAAACTCAAGCACGATGACAGGTGAGCCCTAACTAATCTAGCTGAGCTTAATAAATTACCTCCCCAGCTGTCCATTTCAACCTTCTACAGATATTGCTGTTATCACAAAGAGTTAGCAGGATTTAATGTACATGTGCCTCACTCAGCTGCTTTCCCGCAGTCCACAGAACTAAATTACTGGTCTTTGCCGGAAAGCAGCTGTAGGGTGACCATTCTTCTGGCTGTGCTGTGGGACCTGTTGTCTCTGGTGTAATAAACAGCTGGGAGTAGCAGCATCCTAAATCTCTCTAGTGGTCTGCTAAGCAGAGTTATGTAAAACCCTGTTGAGTAAATCCCAGGCAACATTAGCCTAAGTCCCATCACTCAGGTAGACACAATACCTGGACAGACTTCTTTTGAAATCAGTGGAAAGAACAGTCTAAACAGAACCACATACAGGTTTTGGACTGTAATAATAAAAGAAAAAAAACCAAACAAACCAAAAATCCACCACTAACCTTGTGGAGGCTAGGTTTGCTCATTACGTGGATTTTTAATCTTTACATAACTTCCTTGTAAAACTTTGTTAGTTTGGACTTCCTTCAACATATGACACAGGAGAAAAAGACTAAATAACTTCTGGCTGCAGGACAGCCCCTGTATTGCAGATGAGTTTTAACTTCTGATTATCTGTCAGAGTTTATATTGAAAATGGAGCAATTTGAGTACCAAGTTAATTTAGACAATTTGTCAAGTTTTATAAATTCCTTCTCCTTTTTCTCCATGTGTCTCTAACAGGAATAGGTTAGTATATTATATAAAGTCATTGTTAGTCCCAGGTGCAGTATATTCTGCCAATGAACAGCTACATATCTAATTAAAGAAATCACCTTAGCAACATCTGTAGTCACTCCTAGATGCTGATGGAGACCTGTGAACATGCACTGATGACCTTCAAGCTGCAGAAGACTTGAAAGGGCATCAGAAAGACAAAGAAGCAAAGCAGCTTGTAAGTCTGAAAATAACATGGGCTATTTTTTTAGCTGGGCAATGCCCTTTATTTCAATCACAAAGAATTAAATCCTATGTGACACGCAATACAGATGCCAAAGTCTTTTCTATCAGAGAAGCTTCTTAAAATTCATGAGAAGCAGTTAGAAAGACTTTAGATGTGTAGAAAGTGAGGAGAAAGTGATTGATATGTTAGACAAATACATACCTGCCCAAGTCATTAACATGAGGGAGGGAGGAAGGGTACCATGGTTAATGCACAGAGAAAATGCAGTATACAGAAATATCTCTGAAAGCATTCAGCTAATTAAAGGCCTGAAACAGGAAAGTATTACTCACATGAGTAGTCAAAATGGTAATCAAACCACTACTATAAGGACAACTCATGAGTAAAGGTTTGCTGTCAAGGCCTGAATGAAGTAAATGCGTGAAAAGCCTGCACTGATGATTAAATCCTGTGCCTGTTAAAATGTAATAACTCCAGTGACAAGGAAGAGATTTGATTAGTGTGCTTGGACAGGAAGGCATTATTATGGAGGAGTGATTTATGGTATAGCGTGGCACAAAATTCTCAGATTTTTTTTGTACATGTTTGAACAGAATCCAAGGGTATTTTTTTCATAGGTTATGATCATGTAAAATTAAAAGCGTTCATTAATTTTACTAACAGGTACTTCTATAGTTTTTTAGTAAAAAAAAATAATCTTTTTACACTTGTAAATGTTGGTTTGGTGGTTTGGTGGATTTTTTTTTACATATTAAACAAAGAGAAAAAACCCTTTGCTCTTGACTAATAGAGATATTCCATGCAGATAGATGGCATAATATCTGTGTCAGAGTTATTCCTTGTGCTGCAGATTGTAAAGAATAATAGTACCTGTTAACAGAGTGTACGTTTCGTGAAATGTCAAATATAGTCCACTGGAATCACTGGGAATCTTTCTGCTGGTGTGGTGGACTTTAGACCAAGGCAATAGATCTTCACAGAATACTTTTCTTCTACATTTAAAAGCAAATTAATAAGGATTTACTCTGTCCTGACTGAGAATAAACAACAGAGCTACACTACAAGCTGCATGTGATTGGCTATATTGTGCTCTTGTGGTTTGTGCAGCAAGTCATCTTCTCAGCTAACATAAATGTGTATACTTCCATAGTCTTGAATGTAGCTGTGACGATTAATAGCAGATGAGGATCAGAGTCTGCTGTATTCTTGGAAACTAGCATCTGCTGTTGCTTCTACCAATGAGCCACTAACTTTTTCCCAGTGCTCTTATTCCATCACCATTTGTTAACAGGAAGTATGAACATCTTGTTTAGGGATCTAGGAGCACTGTGACAATACTTGGAAGTATAAATAATGAACATGGCCCTGTAATTATCCACGAGACTGCATCTTGAGCACTGTGTCCAGTTTTAGTCTTCCCACTACAAGAAAGACATTGATATACTGACACAAGTCCAATGGAGGGCCAAGAAGATGCTCGGAGGTGGAAGCACATGATATATGAGGAGCGGCTGAGGAAAGTGAGTCATTTCACTTGCAAAGAGGAGGTTTTGGGGGACATCTCATTGTTATCTTCCATCACCCAAGAGAGCATAAGGATGGTAAGAGCCAATCTGTTTTCAAAGGTTCATAGTGAAACGATGATGGGCAGTGGGCCCAAGCTTCAATAGAAAAATTCTGATAGATAATGGGAAACAAATTTTCCCAGTAAGAGCAGTCAAATATTGGAACACATTGCCAGAAAGGCTGCACACTCTCCGTCCTTGGAGATATTCCAAACTTGCCAAGGCTCTGAGCAAGTAGTTAGATTTGCTTTGCACTAGGGTTGAACCATCTTACCCCAGAGATCCCTTCCAATCTAAATTATTCTATGGCTCTGTGTAAGTACTTTTCATCTCACAAGCAGAGATTTGCTACAACTGAAATTTTCACACCACTTCCATATATTATCATGCATTGAAATAACAACAGATGTTCATCTGGTGGGTTTTCACTAGATTCAAGTTCTGTTTAACTATTCTTTACAGTATTTTCTCCTCAACAGTAGATGGTATTGTAATTAAGTGTTGCTATTCATTTTGTACTGTGCCATAAGCAATAAAGTTTTCAAAGAATAAATTATTGAGATTCTCAGATGTGCATTGCTAACTGTTGTGAATTTTTTCATGCACAACAAAAGTGATTCAAACAACGCACGTAGCGTACATACAAGGCTAAGCTATGTATTATGCAAAACAAAGCAATGTTAAAAGTCAAGGGTATGGAATGAAGTGCTCTGGAGTTAAAAATACTAGAATCAATATGGCTTGTGCAGAATGAAAATTAAGATCATAGTCAGGTTCATCTGAAAGGGAGATGAAATTCAGTGGCACATGGGGAAAAAAGCGATCCCAGATTTGTATGTAAAATGATGTGCTCTGGGCTGCTCATTACCTCTCATGAATCAGATATTATGACGACAAAATCAGCATCTAATGAAAACACCAAAACAGTTCCCAAATTGTCAAGGAAAGAAACCAAATAGCATTAGAAAAAAGTAGACATGAAACCAGAAAATGTCCATAGATGTCTGCAGGTTTGTATCTTGAACACTGTGTGCAGATCTGGTCTCTACTCTCTCTACTTTCACAAGCATCCAACAGAACTGGAGGGTCTCTGGAGGAGGACAACAAGGGTGATCTGTTATGGGATGGAAGGGCTATACAGGGAATATTAAAGGCCTGGTTCATTTGCCTGCACATAAGTATCCAGCAGCAGTTGAGTTATCTTTGAAAATCCAACATACTCTCACATTGCTGGTGGGTATAATAAAGAAATTGCTGTGTATACCCTTTTGGTGTCGCAGCTAGGATATGTATACTAGCATATCTCAGGTTCCATTAGAAGCAATGTAAAGTTAACTGAGTCAAGCCCAAGATCATTGGTCCAGGAGCTCCATTTAAGCTCAGGACAGTCCCTTCCTGAAGTACATCATAGATGTACCTCTCTCCAGCCCTGTCTGGGCTTGTCTCCTGCATGAATCTCAGACCTACATTCATAGCGTTATCTCCAGTTCCATCTCTGGCCCCATCTGATGCTTCTGACTGGAACCTCCTAGCAGGACCCTGGCTGGAACCTGGACCTGACTTACGTCCTTGGGCTTGTCTGAGACTGTTGATGGAAATTGTTATTGCCACGTCGGTCTAACCATCCCACCCTCCAGCCTTGTGGGACTGCACCGTGGTTGGTGAGGACAATGCCTGGGCAGTGGTCACCCTCATCTCCCAGCTCATTCCTTGTCGTGGAGCAGCCCTGCTCTTGCTGCTCCCCAACAAAAACTTTTCCTCACAAGGATAGCCAAGCAGTGGAGCAGGCTGCGCAGAGAACTTGTGCAGTCTTCTTCCTCAAAACTTTTCCAGAACAGACTGGATGAAGCCCTGACTAGCCTGCCCTCACTCTGCTTTGAGAAAGAGGTTGATCTAGATGGTGTCCTGAGGGTACCTCCAACCTGAGTTGTCCTATTAACATGGATTGGATAGAGGTTGATTGTTCACATCATCTTCCAATACAAGGACTATTGGTGTATCAAAAGAATTGGAACAAATTCAAAACAAAGGAAAGAGCGTTTTTCATAGAACTTTTTGCCATGGGATTGCATGGAAGCTTGAGGTTTACATGAAGTCAAGAACTGGACAAGCTCATGGAGGAGAAATCTGGTGAAAATTTCATAAACAGAAACCACCTCTGACTCTGGAAGTCCCAAAGTTGCAAATTCTCAGAAACCTGAAGGGTATTCAAGGCTACCATTGTTTTATACTTACTTTATTCTTATACTCCTTATGCATATACTATTTGTCACCATCAGAAATACACTATTGGGTTCGGTGAACTTTTGATCTGACACAGTATAGCTGTTCTTTTGGTCTTTTCTCCTTTTCTGGTATGTTGAGAGAATTTTTTTCTTCTTCCCTGGAGCTTTTGGCTAGAGAATGCCCAGCCCTCTGGGAGTGCTGCACATGCACCTTGGTCAGTGTGTAGGACTGCTTAATGCAGTCAGGCTCTTCAGGGACTTCAGCTGTCAAAATCTTACCACTTCTTGACAGCAGACTTCACAGAGGGTTTATAGAGATTTAAGATTTGATCAAATTTGTGCTAAAGGCATAGATCTAGTATCTTCTTCCGCCTTTCAAACTTTTGCGCTAGAGCATAAAATGAGGGGCACGTTATCAAGGAACACCTGCAAGATTCATTTATTAGAACCAGAAAAACGCATTTTCTCTCAAAAATGTCTAGTTCTTTTTGCTTTAAAACAATCAGTGAGGCACAGATACTTGCCCTGAAAAATTATTTGACTCCAATTAGTTAATTAATTAAAGATGATGAGCAAATGGAAAAAGAGCCTTATACTGGAAGGTGTTGGACAGGTTTAATGTTAGGTGTCACTTATGTATATGATCACACCAAGTTCTGCTGGCTTCTAAACCAGAAAAGTTAGTGTGGACTTCCAGGGCTCACAGGCTGTAAAACAGTGCAGTTTAGATCCCATTTAGGTTAGTAAGCAAGATACAGAACTGCACCAAGGCACTGGGATGAAGAAGCTATGGAGGAAGAAAGAAGAAAAATAAGGAAAACAAGCTTATAGGCTCATGGTGTTGGTGACTATCCAATAACTTGGATCATGGCCAGTTTCAGATATGCCTGACAGATGTACACACAGCGATACTCCCATGTTAGTTTTATGTAGTAACTGCCTGGGAGTTGGGGTTGAGAGGAGGAAAGGAGACTTTATGAACCCTCTGAAACCATTTTTTGGGACTACTTGCTGTTGAGAGGCTGAACACTTTGTAGGTTAGCCCAGCAAATACTAACCAACTTCACACTCAGTGTACATGGCGTGACCCGCCAGTCCGCACCCCACAGGTTCACACTCCCTGCAGAAAAACAGACTTTCTGGCCTGCTGACCAAGCAACAGGAGGTGGAGTGTCAGGCAAGTGCTGCAGTTTTTGCAGCCACATGACACAACACAGCATCATAGGAAACCAGGCTTTGTTACAGCTGTGAATTGTGAAACTGCTTGCCACTGGCACACCTCAGCAGGGACCTGGAGTCTAAGGTTAAATCACTGGCTCTTTGAGAGGGATCTTGTGTTTATATCATGCATGAATGCTAATAATAAATTTCTCTTAGTCCTTCTCTTTGTTTTGCCAATCTAGTTTTTGGTGAGAACTATTTCTCAATGGATACTCATGTAGGGTATATCACATTATGAATATGATTTCACATATGGCCTTTATATAAAACAAAATCCAAGCAAACTTGTAACTGATGCAGGTAATATGTTTGGAGTAGGTAAGAAGGCAGCAAATAAAATGTTCAGATCTGGTATTATTTATTCAAACATTTTCTGCTGGGACACATCTCTTGATGTGCAGCCACTGTGGCCTAATCCAGTCTGTTCCCTGTGAAATGCTGTTAAAACTAATGGTGGTTCAAGCCAGTTCATGTGGGCAAACAGGTTGCAGAACCCAGCACAGTTACGAGCTAACTGTTTATAACGTAGGAGAAAATCAGCCTTCTGGGGAAATTAATATTTCTCTTATTTATATTTTGGTTTTTGATTCTGATAACAGATAAAATAAGAACTGATTTTGTAAACCACAGTAGTGCCCCACCGCGATACGTATAAAATTAATGAGAAAAACAGTCATTCACTTAGTTCAGGTCTCTTTTCTCTCTGCCTCTAGATCCCAGTTTCCATTTTCAAATAATCTCTTTTTAGTCCACAAACCAAAAAGACATTGGACAAATTACACCGCATTGGAATCAGTCTTTGTCACAAAGAGGTGCTCAAAGCACAATGTAGTGAGAAACATGTTACAACTGGTATATTCAACATGTCCATGTGCATTCCTGAGATATATATCTATATAATTTTTATTATTAATACTAATAAAGGCAGGGCACGGGTGCAGCAGGCCTTAGTTTCTGTCTTTGGGGACTTTCATCTTTAATATAGTCTCTTAAAAACACATGCATTGCTACATTTTTCATTACCCTTAATTTTTTCATCAATCACGTTAATTTATACAGGGGGCACTTAATAATAGCTAATTAACACTTATGACTTTTTAAATTAAAAGACCTTTGGAGAGATTACTGCTGATTGCGAAAAGGTTTTTGTTCCTCCCATTAAAAAGAGAAAGAAAGAGAGACTGAAGATCTGGCTTGGGTGTACAAGAGGAACTTCTCTCTTGCTTCACCGATCACACAACAAATGAAAACAGAAAGGCGTGCACAAAGGCAATACTGCTATTAGCCTACACTCCTGAAAGGTGCCATTATTTTAACTGATTATTAAACAGCATATATATTATTCAGAGTGACCTTTAAATAGCTGAAAATTAGATTATAATTTACTGGGGAGATATCTAAAACCATGTAGCTATTATTACCAAAAAAAGGACTATGAGCTCATACAGTCTCCTGAAAATATATTTTTATTATTATCAAATGCAGTGAAGAGAGAAAAAGCATTGAATTCTGACAATGAGAGGACTTTCATGGATGTAGAAAATATTTTTTAATAAACCCCCTGTTCTTAAAAAAAAAATTGACCATGTTTAATCTTTGACTGGGTTCACTTTGGATACATCAGGGAGCCATTGGGATTTGCATCGATTTCCCTCTCTAGTTACAACAGTGTGATTCCTTTAAAAAACCACATTTCTCATCATTAAGTATATGTGCTAAACACTTCCAGCAGTCTCTAAATCTCTGTTATCTGGCCATATAGCTTTGTTTTAAAGCAGCAGTGAGGGGTTTTTGTTGGTTTTGTGGTTATTATTATCACTATAATAATAATAATTACTGTAATAATAATATTTTAAGAAGAATTTTGTTTTCTTCTTCTTCTTCTTCTTCTTCTTCTCATTAAACCCATTCTATCCCACCACTAGATGTCTCCATTTCCTGACAGAGCCCATAGAAACACTCAGCATCTGTAACATTCCTGTCTCACATCAGTCTGGTGATGAGAGGAGGGAATCCAGTTTAGAAGGACAATATTCCACACCTGAAGTAACCTCTAACCACTTCCTTTTCAAGTGACCTCCCTTCAACTCCTCAAGGGCATGAAGGAAGGCTGTCTAGTGTGTCCAACGTTTCCTCCCACATTCACCCAAGGCCATGGTGCTTCTGCTCTTTAACAGTGAGAATACATGGCTGCCAGTAGCAAGTGTTGTTTACAGATAGCTTTTCGAGATAATATGAAGGCAGACTCATGCAGCATAAAAAGACCAACATCACTCCTGTTTTAAACAGAGCTGCTCACTCTTTTTTTAGGTACATAGCAATGTGCCACCTTGGCAGCAGCATTTTGTAGTCCACATCTCCCATTAAGGCCTGTGTCGCACAGGCTCTGCCTATCCTGAATTTAAATCACATGGGATAGTTTTCTGCTGCACATCAGACTCAATAAAAATCGAATCCACAAACATATTGATGGGATGGATTAAAAAAATCCCAATGCATTAATGAAGTTGACTGAACATAACAGTCTCTGCTTAATAATCTTCTGTGAATTGTTTTGGGGATTTTGAGTATAATGTTAGCGGTTAAATACAACTGCACAAGACCATAGCCTATCAGACATATCAAAGTCCACATGTAGAGTCAGTCTACAGCATCGATAATCATAAATTAGCAGGAAAAAATAAGAAAATTAAAAATGCAGCCATCCTGGATATACATGTCTTGATCCAAAAAATTAGTAAAATAATGATCTTTTTAACTGAAAATGTGAGAACAACTGAATTTCAAACTGAAATTGCTTTTTCACTCGGGATATATCTACTTTTACTTTCAAATGAGTGCATTTTTTCCACATAAGAGACTTATCTTCTGAAAGAGCACAGTGGAATTGTGCTGAAAATAAAATTCTTCTCTGTTTCAAAAATTCTTAGAAAATAGTTTAAATATTCAATATTGATCCTTAGAGTAATTTCCACTGCATTCCGTTAAATTATGTAGCAAATTCTGTAACAAAAACCCTAAAAATAAATGGGATAACAGAAAGAGCAATTTCCTTTCCATTATCAGAGCAATCTTCATCACAATTTTCCAATCCACAATCATCTTGTCATTAAACATGGAAATGATGTCACTGATTCTGTAGGGCTATTTGCAGGTTTAAACTAAAAGTACAGCCAGGGCTAATCTTATCTCTAATTCTTGAAGAACACACAGCCTTTAAAAGTCAAGTTATCTGGCTCATAAAAAAGAAAGAGCTGAAACAAGTAGTGATGTATTTTATAACATTTAAAATTACAGTATAAATATAGGATATATATACACATTCTGGGAGAATGGACTGCTACAACATTTTAAATAAATGAGGTTTAAATGAGTTTTCATGAGCTATTTACCCATTTAGAATAGAAGGGTTGACTCTAAAAGCACCATCAACAAGTCTCACCTCAAGAGACACATGCAAATAATATTAGAAAAATATCTTTAACTAATATTGCTGTATGGTTTCCCCTTTCTCTGAAGCCCACTGAAGTCAGGTTGCACATGGTAATAATTTTTCTGCCACATGACTAATGGCTCTTCCAGATGCCTGTGATGTTTCTCAAAGAAGCAAAGTGATGTCATTCATCTGTGTGATCATCTGAATAGATAGTCAAAATAAAACAGCATGTCATATTGCATGAAGGTCATACAGGTGAAGTCCAGTAGGTTTGCAGTGACTGAATGATGAAGAACTTGGTAGCTATTTGTTTTACAGTTGTTTTTCTATTGGCTCCAGAGAACTTTGGATGAGGTCCTACAGACTGACCATCCTGGCTAATCATGCTAGGTGTGATATTCACTGCTTACCTGGAACAACTAACAACTGTACTTTTAAGTCCGTTGTGAGGACCCTTTTTATGGCTCTCTCAACTTTTGCTATATGAGGGGATGTCTCAGCACTCTGACAGAAAAGAGAAAAGGCGGCAGCCCACAGGGATGCTGGTTCTTCTGAACATTGCATGACTGTTCTGCCCTTTCAATTAACATTTTCTGCAGTAAAGAAATACTAAGCCACTCAACCACTTACAGGAAAACTGGTCTCAGATGTCAAGGCAGTCTTAGATCTGGGGAAGCAGGAGTTAGCAGCAGTGTTATCAGAGGCAATGTTTGCCAGGATGGCTGTGTGATGGGACTTGAAATGTAGTAAGGGCATTTGCTAAACTCTCATCAGAGGAAGGAGACCAGCTCATATCAGGAATCAAAGCAATACAATGGAAGAAAATCCTTCAAGTGGGTAGCAAGGCAGTGCAGTATAGCTTTGAAATTGCTTAGCACCCTGATGAACTGGAGCAGGATTTACATATAAACGATGTCATACAAGTGTATTCTCCACAATGCTTTGCCAGTAACCACCTCAGCATTATTCATTTTGATATCACCCCATGCTGTGAAAATATGCATGAACCAAGAGAGTTTTACTGTGTTCTACAGGGCAGAAAAAAAATAATTATAAATAAAAATAAAAAGCAAATAATCATCATTACATATTGGCAATTTACTTGATAATGGCCCACATAGTTACAACCAACATCCCTCGTGTTAGAATTCCTTGCTAAAGTGTCTTTGTAGTTTAAAATGAAACTGCTGTGGTATACTGTGTTGAATTACCAAATATCTGAATAATAGTAATTAAAAAGGAATTTGCAAAAGCCAAGTTTCAATTTACAACGGTTTTCAATTGAATATAGAAATTTTTAAATCTTTCTCAATCTGTAATCCACATTTCCAGAAGGTTCCTGATTTTTCCTCTCCCTACCAGAGACATTTTTGCATCATTATCAGTGAGTCACACTTACTTCACAGTCTCAGAAGACCTCAAATGCTCTGCAGATTGTAGTATATGAAAATCTTATCTTGCAAATAAAAACAGGCAGTGGAAACATCATTCCTAAAGATCAGGAAAAGGGACAAATATTTAACCCCTTGACTTTTCTACTATAAGAAATGTAATAGCAAAGCCTCACATAATTTGAGACAACAAAAATGCAAGGGAAGTCAGAATTCATGGGAAGTAGTAATGTGCTCTCAGAGAAGGGATTTTTTTCCCCACAGTATCTTTATAAGTAAACAGTAGAATCACTTTGCCAGCTAATTCATCTCTCTACTTATCTATTTGTCAGTTTTAAAACATAATCTATTGTTTTTCATGTGACAGCAACAGAAATGGTGAAACCCTTGGTGGATTTCATTAAGTCTTTGGCAAGTCTTCCCCTTTTGGGATTAAACCTCTTCTTTGGTTCTTTTTGGGAAGTAGGTGGATGTTTAAGGTTCAGAATGGGTAGACACCTAAGGTTCAGGGGCTTAAACTGCAGGTAGGACTCAAAGTGGAGTTTCTCAAAAGGCTTGACTGTTTTCGCTGGAGACTTAACATCTGTTTGATCTCTTTTGGAAGACTTTCCCACTGTGAGATCCCCTTTGCTGAAGATGTCCCAGCATTTATATGCTGCTTCTGGGACTTTGTGAACTGCCTTGTCCCCAGGGAGCACTGCTATCATGGAAGTGCATAAATCAGACTGGAACTTTGATGTAAATGGGGCTGAATCCATTAATTGCTTTGAAAGTCTTTCTGATTTGCATTGTCCCAGAGGACATGCAGTTACAGTGGTTCAAAGATCATACCATGCTTTGATGTTGCCAGGGCTGGATTCATTATTGCTTGAAGTTGTAAGAACAAAGCTTTACATGGACACTGGAAATTAGCTGGGAGCCATTGCAGGGATGTGATCCATGCTATTTTCTTCTCCAAGCTTAATGAGTCTTAGAAAAAAACCAGCATTTTCTTGGTATACAGGAGTTTGGTTTCGGCAGGTGAGGACACAACACTTTGGTCAGTTCTTTGAGTGTTACCTGAACTCAACTACAGCCAGCTGCTTCATCTTGGAGCTAGATCCTTGGAGATGTTCAGACATTTTGTAAATGTGGCACTTGGGTATTGCTAGCAGTTTTTCCATGGAAAAAAGGCACATGGCCCATTTACCAGAGTGTGTGGCTGCTGTTGTAGTCAAATAGGCTCTCAAACTTAACAGGCACTGCTAGATATCCCAAATTATGGAGGTTTATATTATACTATCCAGCTCTGTGTCCCACAGTAAAACTGTATGGGACTTAAGTCTTGCACTATTTTGGTTATGACGACCTGTTGCTCTTCTGGATCATTGTCAGTCTGGTTTGCAAAGTATCAGGATAACAGTCTGTGCACGAGTCTGACTTACTGCACATATGAAGTAGCCTCTCTATAAGTTTTCCATCTGGAACTGTCAAAGTCTCCATTCAGCTCTGTGCTTAGGGTCTCCAAAATCTTTTAAGACATCTTTGGTGATGGACAGGTCCTTGCAACTTCAGAGCTCAAGCCCCATTGTTCAGAAATTGTACTCAGACTTCAGAACCTGAAATTGTAGTGTATGTGCAAATTTTAGTTTAGATTTGTGAACCAGGAAAACAAGTCTACTATCTTTCTAAGATGAAGTCCATCCATTATATATGTGTCATGAACTCACATACATGTAAGGAATAAATCAGATTCATTTTGCAGCCTGCACAGAAATAGTTTTAAAATACCCACATAGGATGGAAAAATGGGCAACATAATAACAATAATGAAATCAATAATAATAATAGTAATTAACAATTCCTTTACATTTTCCAGACCAGGCAAGGAAGAGTTAAAACAGTTTGTACCAATTATTGACTACAAGATCTGCAAATGATTGCATAAAATTTCCGAAATATGCCTGCAAGCTTCTATTATTGATGTTGTGCCCCGGGACATGCACATATGGATTTAATTGTCTAAAGTGTTTTATTAATTAAATTGCTATGATTTACCTCTCCCATGTTAGCATTTACAGTTTATGAAACAGCTCGTAATTAGGAAATGACTATACTGATGTTGCTTGTTTACTTTGCAAGCAATACATAATAGTGCCACATTCCTTTTTTAAACCCACCCTCCCAGGCTACCTTTTTTCTAGCCCAATTAATAGGCAGCTGCTGCTGGTGCGTTAAATTGCTTTTTGGATATGTGTAGGGGGGAAGATAACTGCTAGGGTTACTGCTATTGAAGTGCACAGCAGCATCCTTCTTCCCAGACTGGAATCTTCATCCAGAGCTCACCAAAGTTAGTGGATTTCTTATTCATGCTAGTGTCTTTTAGATCTGTCCCAACATGGAAAAATGAGGATTTTTTTCCCCTAAATACAGTATCATGTTGATTGTGGAACCCCCAAAATACTTTAGCCAGGCAAATAGTACTTTATCCTCATAGACAACGTTTTGAGTTTTCTTTACTGACTCTCAGAAAGATTTTCTAGAATACTTATGAATAAATACCCTGAAGTTGTGCACAACTGGATTTATTCAAACGAAAGAAAGTGTGTAAGTTTTATGCAGAAGAATATTCACCAATGAGTAGATAGGTATTACTGCATCAAAAGGTTACTTAGCTGATCTAAATGATAATCCATCTCTCTCTGAAAGTTAGGATTATTAGATCTACAATTAAATTCTATAGTATCAAATTTTGTACGTTTTTTTCCTTATTTGGAGAATGCAGATACCATATAAGTGACCCATATGTGTGCATGGAGGAAGAGAGAGAAGAAGGGAGTGTTATTATAGTCGACAGTTGGACTAGATGATCATTGTAGGTCCCTTCCAAATGAAATTTTTATTCTATTCTATTCTATTCTATTCTATTCTATTCTATTCTATTCTATTCTATTCTATCCTATCCTAGATACATTTTAAGACCAAATGGAGGAGAATGACCTCTTGAGTAAAATATGCCAGAAAATGTCACTCGGTAATTCCTATAAATATTCTTACTTTCCTTCCATTCTGCGACTTTTCACAGTGGGATAAGATGTTACATAGGTGTGTGGTCTCTTGCCACTACCATAAATTGCAAAGAGCTTTACAGTATTTGCTGATGCCCATCAAATCAGTACTCTGCTTTCCCCAGCTTCTTACTGAGTTCAGAAAGAGTATGGATGGGCACAATGCAATTGATGGCATTGACTCAACTACGATATGTGCTAGCTTGTTTGTCATGTAAGCTAAAACCTACCTGCATCTTTGGTTGAAAGCTGCATTTTAAAAAAACCCAAGTCATCAGAATTTTGCAAAGGAAGGAAGATGATATGTGGAATGTGAATCAGGACTTAAGATGTTCACATGGTAACTGGCATTTTCTTCTGAAAGACTGAATTTACCCCTTCCTATGAAACAAAAATATTGACCTTCTTAAGACCTCATTTTTCTAGTCTAGCAACAAAAGATATGTCTGGATAGTGCCGCATCTTGGCTTCCCCTGCCAATGTACTGCCTAATAGAGGCATTTCACTAGACAACAGAAGATAAAGTGACCCTTGGGCTAGCTACTATAACTGGTCTTAGCAGCCCTGGACTGTTCTAGTGGTTTTGGTAAAACATAAAGTTGTCTTAAAAATGATTCCTGCCCCTGTGGTTTATTGAGCATTTGGTGTGCAGTGAGTTATATTTCAAAGAGGTAAATTAATAATGGATCTCTCTACATGTAAAAGTTCTTTGGGGAGAGATCATTATATGGGATTTACTGACACTGTTGTATTGACTTTGATTCTATTTGATGAATGAGTGAGGTCATGTCCATTTTCAGTCTGGTTGATAAGTTGGTTTCTTCCTCCTTCTTTGCTCTCTTTGTAACAGGAATGGAAAATTGCTGTGATGAAGGAGTGCACTATAAGACAGCTAAAATCAGATAAAAAGGGAACTTTCAGGTGGAGTCTTATTTAATGCATTTGAACAGGTCTCTAGTTTTCAAAAGTGTTCATCAAAGCAGTTCTGCTTAGTCTTATGAAACCTGTGAGGTGGGCAGCACCTCTGAAAAACAGATCCTTTCTGTAAGTGCAAAAATCCTGAGAATGCTGACCAAAATACCACCGTTCCCTCAGAAGCAGACTCTCATGTGACACAAATATTCCTTATCCCAGGACAAGCTTTTCAAACATTAGTATCTTAGGCTGATACCATTTTACTACTGTAAGTATACCAGTACTCTTATTAGTACATCCACAGTTATAGAAATAAAGAGTAACTTCATAGGAGTCAGGATAGTTCCTCCTGCATAAAACCAGTGAAAGTGAGAAAAAAAAAGCTTATCCTTTCTCTGTCATTTCCAAAGTTGCAGTGGACTAAGAATATGGACATACCCTAGACTTGCCTGTTCTTAGGAAATGTAACATCTACTATCCTTCTAATACACTTTCAGGAGTACCCAAGTCACATTGATTAACTGTTGTTATCTGTTGAGACCCTTCTTCCTCCTTGATTAATGGAAGGTGATTTGGAGGAGAAGCCTGATCTGGGTCTAGGTCTTTGCTGTGAAGCCCAGGAAAGCTCCCCTGCACCTTGAGCTGGGTACAGGCCCTGCTCCGTGCCAGCTCCTTACTTCATTCTGAGTGAAAATCATCTGTGCACCTCTACGTGGTGCTCTGGTATTTCTAAAGGGGAAACACATGAATGAAGGCCAAAGAGCCCTGTCACATCTCACAGACGTCCTTACACATAGCCACCACTGCCCCTTGGAGGAATCCCTCTCTCCCCAGCGACTGCAGCAGGAGCCTGGAAAGATATATTGGAAAGCTCAGCTTCCCACTCTTGGAGTGGCAAAATTAGCTTTCCCCGCAGCTGGGAGGCTTTGAGTGGACGCTGCCTAAACCATGCCACAGGCTGTACTCTTTCTGAATGCGAATGCACAAAGTCACCTTCTTTGCCATCGTGCGCATGCTTCAGGAATCCCACACCTTCTCAAGGTGGTTTCATTAGGATTCCAATTAAAAGCTTGTGAAGGAATATCTCTGTTGCTCTTTTCCTTGTAAATATTTTGTTTGGTTTGCCACTGGAATTTTGAAGCTGGTATTTGTGCAATTAAAATGCCAATTATGCTGCTTTTGAGTTTCATTTTGTCATTCACTCCTTGATAAACTCCCTCACTATACCTAATAAAAAAAAGAACCAACCAGAAAAAAAAAAAGAAATGCGTGAAATCCTAAGAGATACAGTCTAACCTTTATAGGACTCAGAAAACTACTTAGTACCAGCACTTGGTATAATGTTTAGCTCCATGAGGGCAACAGCAGTATATCTACTATAGTAATGGTTTTGTCTCTTCAAAACATTAATTGATCAAATTTAAAACGGCAACATCAGTGTCAGCATGGCGTCTTCAAATCCCTGACATGATTTTCAGTGTGTGTACAGAGCATTTCTGGCTGGAGCAGCAGGTAGATAGCCTCTGGCTGGTGCAGAGCTCTGCTTGATCACTGCGCTTGGCTGCTGTAAGCCCTGAAGTGTTTTCCCCTTATGGAACAACTCACCTTTGCTATCATGGGCAATGCAACAAGCAGCCAGCACTGAATATGGGTAATGCTGCTGTGCACTCCTGCACCCTGTTGCAGCTGTTGGCTTCTAAACTAAAAATGACAGAGGAAAATTAATGAAGCATGTATAAAAGAAGACTGTTTTTAAAGGCCTGTATACAAATCTTGCCACCAAATAATGTTCTTCAAGAATAAAATGTCATTTCCTAACTGAGGGCTTGGTTCAAGACCCAAGACAATCAAGTAGAATCGTTTCTGCTGACTTCTTCGGACTATGGACAAAATCCTTCAAGCAAAATTTTCTTCTCTTATCCATAACTCATGTAAGTAGCCTGTAGAATCCCTGGTTAAAAAAATATTCCTTAAACTGTGCTTTGTAAGAAATATAGAGCATGAGATTTTCCTATGCCTTTTCACGTCTAAAATATACCCGAAGCTGTGAAGTACTGCACGTCTCTGTGGCCATAAGTGTAAAAATAACTCATCTGTTCATATGCAGGGCCAGATTTTCAGAAATGCTCATCTTACACCATAGCCAGAGCCATGAGATGAGTCCTCAGATGACACTAATCATAGCAGTCCTCTGGTGGTGTTAGGGCAGGATATCGCAGCTGTGGATCCGTCCCACAGCTTCTAGCGGCCATCACCACATTACTCCGTATTGACTTTGGTTTCTTTTCTAAGCCATAGCAAAAGGTTGTCGCTTCAGGTGTCCAGAAACAGAAGCTGAGAGCTTTTTGTGAGCATTCACTTGAAAATTTGGCCCCATAGATGCTTCTGCCAAGTAGCCGCAAATGAATACTACATTAATAGTGAGATTGCAGTTCAAGTGGAAGCCACACTTCGCACCCATGAAAAGATAAATTTATGTCATTTTCCTCTCCCATTTTATCTCTTGTGACAGTATTAATCGGCCCCAAGTGACATATTTTATGATGGCCTTTTTTTATTAAGCGCTAAGCAAAACCTGTATTTCTCCAGAGCACTCTGGGGCCACTAGTGTGAATTTGTCATTAACATGCTAAAGAGTTCTGCTCCAAGAATAGTGTGACCTGTTCGTTTGTATGTTAATAGAGCTCGTGTCTAGAAAGATTGGAAGGCAGTCTTCCACCAGGCACAGTCTGCTCCTGAGAACAATGCAAAGGGCTCCTGTGAAATAATTAATAATAATAGTAATAAGAATAATAACAATAACAAACAATAACAAAACCAACAGCCACCACCTTCCCACTTCTATAGTGCCTTTCAAACAACTCCAAGCACCCTGCAAATTAATTAGGCCTCACAGCAATCCTGGAAAGTAGTATCCCCTATCAATCTGTCATAGGAACTGAAAGGGTGTAGAAGGGGAAAGAGCAAGATTTGCCCTAGAGTTCATTTGAAGTCAATGGGAGAGCTGTGGATAGAAGCTGGAGTCCCAATTCATAGTCCCCTGCAGCCTGACTATAAAGGCAACATTGCTCTATACAGTGCAAAGAAGCACAGTGTGTTTAGAAGATCAAGAAAGAAATTTCGCAGTAATAAAATATCAGTATCAGTTATTATTTTTCAGTCAGGGTTCCTGAAATTAACTGCTGTGTAAACACAGAAATAAAAGTGCCCTGCTTTTCAGTGACATTAAGCACACACAGTTAATTCTCAGCTTAAATGTAGGCATCTCAGTATGAATTTAGATGTCTGACTGAAAGCATCTGGATTTCAAACTGTTGGCAATTCAGCATCACAGGTAATGGAAAACATGTTCCTGGCTGTTATTTGGTATACAGTTGATCTGTTTGTGAGATGTTTGTCTTACAGTTAAGGTGTAACATATCTACATTAGAATCATGGAATCATCTCACAGGACCCTGCTACGTTGTGAAGATACACTACCGACAGAGAGACAGACTGACAAGAGGAGCTCCTAATCCCATGCAGTTTGCGAGACGTCACCTGAGCACAGGAGAGACAAAGGTCCGCAGAAGCACTGGGAAGTTTTCCTTGCACTGACACAGGGGCCTGAATCCTTCTGTAAGCACAGACTCATCCCTGTAGTGTGTGGTATGAACATCTCTCCCATCTAGCTTAGCTGCTACAGGATTTAAATGAATATGTAAGTGCACCCCTATCAATCAGCTTTATTAAATAGTTTTGAAATAAATTCAAAAGCCTCACTGGAGAGAACGGAAAAGGTTGTCTGCCTCTTACCCCGATTTCCTTATCATCTAGGTAGAATCAAGGGAAAGGATGCAAAAATCAATTGCTTTTTCTCACTGGGTTCAGATTTAAATACGCCTCCCCAGGAAAGCTGTGAATTGCACATTCCCAGCTCAGGACTTCTTCTAGGCAAGTTTTTGTATCAAACAAACAGTGTAAATGGGCTGAATTAAATTTAGTAGGGCAAGGCAGGATAGCAAAGTTCAACTTGTAGTTTTGCTCCATCCTCAGATTTGCAGGTTTTTGCAGATCAAGATATCTTTAATTGCCTCTGTCAGTCATTTATGTGAACTGATAAACAGAGCAAAGTAGGTGCATGTGTATAGTAGAAACAGTTACATCTTTGATCAGAGGGAGACTATGTGGCTCAACACTGCACCTGTGTTTGTGCATTTGCTGTTGTGCTCACAGTGGATGTAGAGTAGACCATGAAACCAACAGTATCTTTGCCCTAAAGAGCATTTAATCTGAGGATCAGGGAGAAGCAACAAATCATATATATAATTACTTTGCCACAGGAATAAGACAGTTTCATCAGGCCAATTACAAGGACATATATTTAAAGGAAGAATTTAGGGGAAAAAAGTAATTGCTTTACCGAAATAATGGCAGGTACCTGGGAAGAGACTAAAAATGATTCATTAGGCAGGAATCAGAAGACACCTCGAACACACACTAAGGATTTTCTCACTGCATTCAGATGAAGACAAAATTTGGCACTATATTGTTACAAGGTGGGTTTTTTTAAAATTCAGATGGAAAAAAAGTAAGTGTCCAAACCTGCTGCATACTCTGCACTTCTGGCTCTTATCCAAGCCATGGTTTAGCCATGCTGCATAGAAATTCTTCCTGTTTTTCTTCAAGGATTTCCTATTTTATGCTAAGGATTAATGTTGTCTGCCACTCAACAATATATCGAATGACATAATTTATCCAGCAAGGTAAATGTCAGACAATGCCCAGAAATATTACTTGATAAATTATCAGTCAGTCTAATAACAGAGGGATTTCTGCTAAAAAAAAAAAAAAATAATTAAAAAGGGAGAAGAATAGAAGAAACGCTGGGCAATTTCCACTTGGTTCCCGTTATGGTTCAAGGAATGGGTTGGAGTCTACTTGAATTCAAGGAGGTAAAATTTAACAAATTATACTCCATCTGTGTGGATTGGAAACCATGATGTCTAGCAACAGAGGGAAAGTTTTGAAAACCCAAGAGACGTAAAAGAGAAAAGAGGTATAAATATTTAAATAAAAAAAAAGCAGAGTGGAGGAAACCCCAAAAAAGGGAAACTGGGAGAGAGCAACATTTTGGAGAGGGCTTTGTGGAAATGAATGTTTTATTGGGTATCTTTACTTCCACACATGTTCATGTGATACAGCGTTCATCCAGGCTAAGGTCCATAGCTAATTCACTCACTGTTGC
>NW_009626327.1:39112-42601 GCF_000690535.1 Cariama cristata
GATGCACATGAAGCAGGGCATGGGGAACTGTGTTTGTGCCCTCTGATTGACACATTGACCTGCCAAGTGACTGTGGGTGCTGACCTGCCTGTAGAAATACAGACAATAATATGCCCTTTCTTTTGAAAGTACTTCAAGGACAACTAATAAAAATGTGAAAGAGAGAGGGAGAGAAAAACATAATGTTTTATTATTACATGGTCATTATACTGCAGTAGTATCTAGAGTTACAAGACATTGCACAAATACATAAAGAGAAATGGTCCCTATCTCAATTGGCCTATGATTTACCTGGCTCAGATTTTGCTATGAATTATTAATAGCACTTATAATAATTACGTATGATAATAATATGGCTACAGAAACTTAATGGAGAAAGATCAGATTTTAAATCCTTGCCACTTGGATTGTCTAAGGCAAACGTTACCGTCATGAGCTTGTACAGTGTTCGGATCATGAGGCAACTCTTGACTCTATTACAAGCAAACCAATATGTGCATCCTTGTTCCTCTTTTCCCTTTCAAGTTGTATAAGGCAGCTTATCCCCATTTCTCCATCCTCAGTTCACTTGGAAAACCATCTCTCTAAGGCCACATGCACTATACAAATGAAGTTTTCAAAAGCAGGGATGTGTTCAATTCACAGTAAAAGGTATCTGGTACTTCATCGGTCCTTGGGATGTGAACATTTCTTTCTCCATAATGAAATATAACTTACAGTCTACATTACTGTTATTTCCTTGTAGGTATTTCTTTGGTGTTTCTAACAAAGATAAAATCTGGGAGGCCATATATTTCCTTTTCAGAACATAGACTTAAAAAGAAGGAACATTTTATGCAGTGCAAAGAAGACAGGCAGCTATTAAAGAAGATTCAGAGTTATAGGCAAATATATTAATGGTGGGGTTAGCTCTTGAAAAGAGAATTTATAACATGCCTTAACCTAATCCCTCATTAAGATAATTTATTCCCACCCTCAAGGTCTCACATCACAGCTAGCACTAGGCAAATAATTAGTAACAAACAATTCATTTGATCAATTTCAACTCCTCTTTTTTAATGAATTGTCAGCCAATGGAGTACAATTTTCTCAAATATATTTATAATTCAACATTATTTGCCAATTCTTGTGACAAATTTGTGGCCTGTTGTTTATCCAGGAGGAGCTGGGTGCTCGATGGTAGCTAGTCAAGGCATTTTGAGTGGATGCAGAAGTCACATGGTGTAATTGTGTTCTCTGGCTGGAAAGTGGGATGTATGGATCAGTTTTACTTTGTGAATACTCAGGCTTTCAAGATTTGAAGATTATTTCCCCTAAATAAAGTTGAGCACATGAACATTTTAATCCATAACTCACAGATAAGGATGGGACTTCTTTGCTTTGAGGTCACGTTGCCCAAGAGACTCACAGCTCCCTTTGTAGCTAGGTGGGAAAGGGACCTACTTCCATCTCGCTGCCGTGAGAGAGCATCCTAGCATAAAGAAGGCTGCAAGCCTGTGTGCTAATTAAGGTAGCCTTAGGAAGTTACTGCATCAGAAGCATTTCCTAATGAATCTCCAGCAAGTATCCAAACACTTGCTGAAGTACTGACTAAGCTCTTTGCTCAGCTGCCCTTCTGCCTGCTGTGGAGAAACCTGTGGGAGTCTACTTAGTAAACGTGGCATCCAGAGGACTGAAAGGCTATGAAATGAATTGGGGTCTCTGACACAGCCCTATCTGGGCCACCACAGCAGCCCTGGAAGGTATTTTCAAACTATATTTTTCATGTTATATCAGCCAGAATGAGAGCAGTTATCAAGCTAATGAAATTCTTACATCTCTGTCAGCTGTTGGGAATAAAGCCATGCAATACTGTTTCCTAAAACGTAAAGCCACCGATCAAAACTGCAACCTATAAAACAAAGGAAGAGAAATACAGCAGTTATGGTATAAAGGCACCAGGCTGATATCCAGCAGGCCCACATTAGAGTCACCCTGCACAGCCCTAGTGCACCAGCCATCCTCTCTTCTTTTTCTGTGAAATGGGGAGAAATGTGTTGTCATTTTTCACATGCAGTTGACTGCCTGTTGATTCTGTTTGCTTTCCACAATGAGGACAACTTCATACTGCAAGGCTGTTTGGGAACCAGCGAGGCAGAGCTAGGTATGTGTTACCCTCACAGAGCAATACCTAGGCAGTTCAAATACTCTCTCCAAACCAAGTACTGTAAATCCAGAACATTCAATTAAGGTTACACTTGCAAGACAACAAAGTAGAGAACATAACTAAAGTTCTCAGCCTCATCTAAGCTCTGTAGAGACACGAATCTGTAAGTATTGAATCACAGAGAAGCATTTTAGCTCCTCAAATTAAGCACTTTTAAGACAATGCTATATGTTCTCCTCCAATGTTTTATCTTCTGCATGCCTGGATGCAAGGCAAAGAAAAGGTGTGGGGGATCTGGCGGGGGGTGGGTGTGGGTAAAGTGGCAAACTGTACTGTTCAGGCTGGGGATAGTTACAACTTCCCCATAAAATTTATGTTCTGTGCATTACATTATCAAAACCTGAACCTAATTCTAATTTAGCTCAAGACTTTCCTTAGGATAAACTATTAAAAATCTGTTACGTAAATGCCAATTAAGAAACTCAAATAAAGTACTAGCACTCAATATTCCTAATGAAGACACCATTAAAAAATAAAAAGCCCCACACTCATGCAGTCCCCTACTCCAAAAAAGTCTATAGTGAGAGCAAAGAAAAACAAGTTAGTATTTTGACTTTTTTTTTTCCTCTTTACTTGCTGTTTTAGAGGACTTTCAGAATGGCCAGATCTCTAAAGGATGGGTTAAACAGGACCCAATATTTCTCCATATTGAGAACACACTCTTGACCACCTGCTAAATTGCCATCCCAGCCTTAATTTAGAGGAGTAACAGAAGCGTAAGGAACAGATTCTCAGGTATTGATGCTCCAGCTCAATGCTATGGAAATACAAAGAATAAAATTGAACAGAAACATTTGTAAATGTGATGACTCAATTTCATCCTGCAAAACTAGTAAGACACACTGAACTTTTTATAGAAAACCTACATAGAAGACCTAATTCTATTATTTATTTCACTTCTCTACTAGCTACAAATATGCCCAAGTACGTTACATTGTACAACGTATTGGCATAGTGTCCCTCCATTTTTCCATTCTCATATTTGAACCTACTCTATAAATTAGTATAATCTCTGGCAACATTACAGCCTTCTCAAGAGAAAGGGACTGAAAGAGACTCCAGCAGCCAAGACAACTGGTCTGGTAACTAGACCACTGGATAAATGTCTCCTGTTCCAGCACTTCTGTCAACCTAGCTGTGTTTCTTTTGGCTTTTTAATGATACCATTAACTAAAAATGTAACACCTCATTTTAGATCAAACAGTATCTTCCATTAAGTGCAAACTGTTCTTCCTTGGGTTTTGTTTTCCTGGAGAAACCCCTGTCTCACCTACCACCAAAAT
>NW_009626327.1:42632-71780 GCF_000690535.1 Cariama cristata
ACTTTCCCTAAGGATTAAATCTGCCCTCAGCCCAAGCCAAATATTATACATGCAATTGCTTCAGTTTGGCTGTTGAATTTGAAAGAGTTTAAATTGCTGGAACTCATCTCCAGGGAGGAGCTGGTTGATCTTCTTTCATAGTAATCTGTACATTTTTGCTTTTCAAGAATTTCTACAAATCTCTACTTGTATTCACAGTTTCTTTTAAAATGATTAATTGTTGTTAGTTATTCTGCATAAACCCCTGATTTCATGCATACTAAACATACGAGCTCATAGTAGTGCCCTGTTGTTCACTTACATGGAAAGGTCTCACTTCCTTTTTCTTCAGGGAAAATCTTCTTTTTTGGCAGAACAGAAGCACTAGCTCCTCTGTTTCAATGAGAAATCCCAAAGATACGAGATTCTGTTATTCTGAGGTTTCTGTTCTCCTCTGAAATGTAAGTAGCAGTTACAGTCTTCTTGCAGTGAAATAACTATAGATTTGCAGTCCGTGCTGCTCGTATGTGTCAACAGGCTTTATGGTACATTGTGCAACACAGTACGTTCAATAGAATTTGTACGAATTTGTAGTTATTGCACTTCTTGCAAACTAACAATATAGATTTTTACAGACAACTGTGGAGAAACAGGGAGTCATGACCGAACAGAACTTTATTAATCCATTGTTTAAAAAATAATCTGCAGTAGTGTCAGCCACAGACTTCTGAGTAACAAATCCAAGTAAATCACTTGGGTTGCTTTTGGATACCAGCATTCCAGAGGCAAAGAGACTAAATTAAGTTAGAGTCTAAAGTGTCAGTTATTCCACACACACAAAACAAATCGTCAATGGACTACACACATTCATTGAGAGTTAAGAAAGTCAGGATGTAGCTCACACATTAACCAAGATGCAATTACACCTGTTAGAAAAATGTGTTGTTTTTATTTATTAGTAAGGTAATATAACAAGTATAAATCCACATGTATATTAACTGGTTTAGCAGAGAGAGGGTATGCTCACCCCTACAGCACTGTGCAACTCACAGGCTACCGGTACTGGTGTTTTACTAGTTGGACCTTAATAGACTCTACAAGCAATGGGACTTTGCTATGATTTTTCTCCATCTCTTCTTGTAAAGAGAGTTCTGAGGTTATGAGGCTACACGTGTATTCAAGGAAGTATGGCTGCATCTCTGCTCAGTCCTAGATTTACTCTAGTTTCTTGCAAAATGTAATGGAGTTGAGATCACAGACACATGAAAGATACCGCAAGACAGGGAAGAATGTGATCTTATACTGTCAGCTGTTCCACAGTAACAGCCTATGTGCTCAATACATGAGATAACATGTTTTTTCAGCAAGAAGTGTGCACACACAGGCAGTTTCCCCCTAACTTACTGTGTGGCAGTTTTCTGACTCTCACATCACAGAGATTTGTGGACACAAACTCTTAGGTGTCTATCATCCATTTAGAGGAGCAAAATATTTACATATTTTTGAGGATCTGGTCTGTATTTTTTTCAATAATTCAAGACCTTCTTTGCATAAAGAAATAGTACATATACCCTTGGCTCAAAAGGATAAGCCTATGAACACTCAATAACGTCATAGGTGAAAGGAATGCAAAATGACAGAAAAATTACTTGGATAGTACAAAACTAGTAATTAGGATGCCAGGTTTTTAACTGGTATTCTCCAGTTAGACTACAGGAATGAAAAAATGAAAAGGGTGAAGGCAGAGGAGCAAATACGGAGATAAAACCATAAGCAATTCAGTGTATGTTGCTCCTCCGACTAAAAGGAACATTTTCACAAAGGCCTACATCCTCATGTAACTACCTCAGCTCTTTTTCTGTTGCTGTCCTACAACATCAACGGGCAGAAAAATTAAGCATTTTTTGCGAGAAATAACAGAGGTAATGGATGTACTGCCAGCCCTCCCTGCTGTGGCAATTTGGAGAGGATGATGCGTTATGCACCATCTTATTTGCTGTTGTGATAAGCTTCAGACGTGTACCATTATTTACTACATGAGGCTGAGAAAATAACACAGGTTACCAATTCTGTTAAAGAGAGATTACAATAATAGAAATGAACACAGGGAAGAAGAGATGCAGACATCTCTTACTGTGAGTCTTAATAAATAAAATAAACAGAGAGGATAAAAGGTAAATATTGAAAATTACTTACAAAGAACCTCCTGCACCACAGAATATTAATTAGGAAAAATACAAAGAAAAAAAAAAATCAACCTGTACCCCCCCAAAACGTGCAAAACACAAGTATCTGCACTTCCAAAAATACACATTTTATCACTCTAAGTCATTACCCGAAAGAGAACAGTTAAACTGACCCAATAGTCATATCTCTGGTAGAAGACAGCTAGCAGACTGAAGAAATCACACATTAAATAATATACAGCTCCCTTAAGCCACCTGCATATCTACCAAACGTGGTTCACTCATTTTCAGTTTGGTACAGCTATTCTCAACTTTGAAGAACCTGCAGAGAAGATGATTGACAGGAGCCATCCTATTGCCAACCATGAAGTCTCAGCATACCTAAAAAGAATGTCTTTGCCCACAATCAAGATATACATCTAAGATGAATCTGTCTTCACAGTGGATCTCCACAGACGGCAAGGGAAGCTTTGCACAGAGAGTGGCAGCCTAGAGCTCTTCTGATTGAATTTGGTATTTTCACAACACTAAAGCAGTTCAGGCTCAACAGGGTTTCGATTGTCTTCAATTGCTTTGAGAAATCCCTGTCCCGATTCTTAGATTACTGAAACCTGCTTTGTATCTTGCATCCAACATTATATAATTGAAAAATAGGATAGCCAAATTAATGCTATTGCTGTCCAGTGCATCTTGATTTTAATTTCTTTCCTTTATTGATGTTCTTTCCTCATGCTACCACAGTGCACAGCGCAGAAATATAATCTGGAAAAAGATACCACATTGCACCTTTCCGATACACAGCTACTCCCATTCTCCATACAAATTTAGCTCTCAGTAGGAAAAAAGCTAGCTCTCCTGACTAGTGACATTTCTATTTAGAAGCCAAACATGTATCATTTGTACAGTCTATGCTTCAACTTCTTGGAAAAAAATGAGCTCTTATAAAAAAAATATAGATTATATCGAAGCTGTCTTGCAATGCAAGATGTACCAAGTCTAAGACGGTCAATTCAAGCTGCCTTTACCTATATGCCTAGGGATTCAAAAGCTTTAGACAATAACTGGTCTCACCCCTGGCAAGCATGCAAGTGTGATTGCTTAATCTCAGGCTGCTTTAATCCCAGGAAAGATGGAGTTTGCAAACCAAGCTTGTACAGCCAGGCATGAGTCATTTATTAAGGATAAGGAGTCCAGGGAAATCAGGTGTGATTCACAGTAAGGATTAGCTACTTTTAAATCAGTTCTTACCTATTTAGTTATGTAGAATTTGTCATCTTTTGTTAAAATCAACGATGGTGATATTACCTAACAGCATGAATACAGTTTTCATTTGAAGAGGCCAAGCATTCACATTTAGTTTTTTTTATTAGCTGCACTGCACAGAATGGTGTAAACTAGGGATAGAATACTAGAAGCTGTTAACATGAACTGCTTATTAAGGGCAATTTTTAGCATATTTCTCACTAAAATGATTTTCCAGTATCAAAATTTGGATAGTACACAAAATAAATAATCCTAACTTTAGGCTAGAGCAACAAAATGGTAGAGGCATGTTAAAGCCTAAAGAGCTTAAATTCTGCTTAGTTGCTGCCTGAAGTCTATATGAAGTGTGCTTTATGCATTAAAGCCTTTCATGGGCCCCAAATCCTCTTTGTGGACATGTCCATGATTGTCCAAATTCTGTGGCTGCAATCCCTATCTCAAACTAAAACACTCATCAAGTTCAAAATAAATAGGTATACATTTACCTGCTTGTAAGCATAGGCAGATTTACTGGATTAGGCATGAGAATATTAATATAGCAGGCTACATTTAAAGACACAGTGAGCAGAGAGGTCATTTCTTTCTTTAAACAGCATTGCTCAACCTTGAATGATGTGGTTTTTCTCTCCTCAGCCACAGCAGTCAGAGCCACATCTCCTCCTCAACTCTCTTCTGAAGAGGTACTTCTAAAGTACAGGTCATTCTGAAAGTCAAGATGGAGCACTTCCAATTGCTATTGCTATCACTGTTTCGCTCATGAGGGACAACTATTTAGCTGGACCTGGTCCTTCAAATTAAGATTGAGATGGGTTTGAGTAACTCACCTATCTGCAAATTTGAGTGCCTCTACTCTCTATGGATAGTCTATAACATAATCTACTTCCTAGGCATAGCCTGTCGTGCCCTTGATTTTTTGTGTGGAAGACTCTTTACTTATAATGTGTAGTCCTACAAAACACTGTGATAGTCTTCATGTAACGGAATTACCATGAGGGCTTCCAGTTTTTGAAGTCACAGAGAAGCATGCAATGAAGAAACACCTCTGTAATATGTAGCCAACAATATCATGTTATACACAAGACTGGGTGGCAGAGCCTTACAATGCTTTGTCAGAGATGCCACTGTTGCATCCTTCCTGTTCCTCAGTTGTTGACAACAGTGTGAAAAAGACTCTTCTCTTCAGAGGTTTGATTGTATCGATATTTATGTTAGCACTGAGTGCCAATAGTTACTGTAGTGCTGTGGAAACGTAAGGGAATTCAGGAACCTAGAATGAGGCAAAAGTGAAAAAATAGAAACTGTAGCCTGTCAGGAAAGATTCATTCTTCTACAAATGGTACCAGTAAATGGATCCTATAAATGCATCTAAATTCCCAAAGATTATTTCAGATTATTACTGAACCACTTACCAATTGCTTGACAGGGTATAACTGAAGCTATACAAGCTATTATACAAATAGCACGTGTTTGTACTTCCTAGGGAGAACAGGGAGAACACTCTATTTCATCTTGATCTATGAATGCTAGAGACTTCTGGGATGTCTACATTTCCTCAAGACGTAGACTTCACAGGAAGTAAACACAAACACTCAAACCATGTGTGAGACTTAGCTTGGTAAATCCATTTTACCGCCAGTGCTACCTAGTAAATTCAGTAAGCTGAGGACAGATAGACTTGCTGTCTTAACAGAGAGCAAAGCAGACATGCTGGCACCATAGAACCAACCACGCTTAGCCCATACCCAAAGCCTGCTGTATTGCAGCCCTCACCCATGTCTGACTGGGTATTTCACCCAGAACGTGTTGTCACCAAGTCTATTCCAGGAGACAGTTTGCAGCAGAAGCCAAAAATACAACACCCTGTATTCAGATGTGCCATACTAACAGAAGCCCAGGGAATATTCATGTGATCAATCTTCCCTTTACTGTTGCAGTTACAGGTAAACAGCAGATTATCATGTGACAGATCGTACAATGGTTAACAGTGGCATTTATTGTGCGTGCGTTTGCACGTGTCCAGTGCTGTTAGGGTTTCAGTCTTCAACCTGACATGGCAATTTTGCTTCAGTTTTAAATGGAACTAGGACTGGTATATGATAGAGATTTTTTCATAGATATGCTCATGTAAATGCTTGATATTAGAGAACTGTATTTAAGTGGAATTTATACCTGAGTTTTGAAGTAGGAAGGCATCTACCATTGCTGACCATGTTCATGCAAAATGCTGACAACTAACAGGCAGCAACCGCTGTAGCAACACTTCTAACAGACACCTGCAGAACAGATGCTGTGCTAGAACACCCAATAGCATTGTAAGAACTAAATGCAGAAAAACAAAAGCAACTTTGAACTCCTTCATGAATACATTCAAATAGTTCTGTGTTGACAGCATCAATATCATCTACCAGTTTCTTGCATTTGCTCCAAGACATTCACATACTCTCATTTAGCACTGAGCAGCAGTTACCAAACAGGGGTCTTTCTTTCAAGGGAACTGTGGTCTGAAGCTACTCACTATTGAGCTAGAATCACACGATTGGGCGTTGTCAGCATGGCTTCTTCAGCTTCTGTGGAGTTACTGTAGCCAAACCAGAGATACTTGTTTTACATATGTCTATCAACACTTTGGAGACAGGAGAAAAAGTGGAAGTATTAGAATCTGGACAAAGATCGTAAGATTTATGATCAGAGAATGACTGAGGTTGGAAGGCACCTCAGGAGGTCATCTGGTCCAACCTGCCCTGTTCAAGCAGGGCCAACTACAGCCAGTTGTCCAGGACTGTGCCCAGACAGCTTTTGAGTATCTCCAAGGATGGAGACTCCACCACCTGTCTGAGCAACCTCTGTCGGTGCTCAGTCACCCTCACAGTAAGAAAGTGTTTCCTGACGTTCAGAGGGAACCTCCTGGGTTTCAGTTTGTGCCCACGGCCTCTGGTCCTGTCACTGGGCACCACTGAGAAGAGCCTAGCTCCATCCCCTTTGCACCCTCCCTTCAGGTATTTGTATACATACATGAGATTCCCCTGAGCCTCCTCTTCTCCAGGCTGAACAGTCCCAGCTCTCCCAGTCTTTCTTCATAAGAGAGATGCTCCAGTCCCTTCATCACCTTTGTGTCCCTTTGTCAGACCCTCTCCTGTAGCCCTCTCTCTCTCTTGTCCTGGGGAGCCCAGAACTGGACACAGTACTACAGGTGTAATGAAAATTACAAGGTAAAACTTTACACTTAAAAAAACCAAGAGAAGCAGCAGCATAAAACCAAGAAATCTAACAAAGAAAAAAAAAAATATTCAAAAGTATAGAGGAGCAATACATTACTATCATACCTCAAGAAAAACCAGCAAAACAGCAGAAATTGATCCAGGTATCGAAATGAAGCATTAAGTCAGCATTATGTTCTAAGCTGAGTATTTGTGCATGAATGTTATTTATTGCATTACTGTCTTTGCTTCTCTACAAGTGAATGGCAAAAAGATACAGATCTGGCATGACATCATTATGCTCAATTCCTCATGTTATGACAATTCCTCAGTTTTCCAATGGCAGCAGCTTTTGACCAGCAGCAAGTTGAACTAAATTCAGACCAGCCACCTGAAAGTGAAAGATATTATGCATCTCCTATGACTGCTACTCTCTGGCTTGTTTCCATAACACTGTTCACAGAAAACAGAACCAATCAACAAGACAATAACAATGCACACAAAGAGAAGAAACTTCAAATGAAATGCAGGAAGCCTATTTTATGGCTGTTTTAATTTCACTTTAAATTATACTGGCATAGAACACAGAACAGAAACAATTTAAAATCTCTTAATACTAGGGTAAAAGAAAACTGAGCTTACATTGGTACTGTTTCACTTCAGGTACAGAAGGGCTCTGTTGGACTTGGGGCATAGAATAACTGAAGGTATTAACATCTATTCCTTGCTCATCACAGACTTACTAAGTCAACTTTGGGCAAGTTACGATCTCTGCTTCATAAGTGAAAAGGAGATAGGATATTTCTGCCTCGCAGGCAAGACTAAAATTAATCTCTATAAACTGCCGGAATAGTCAGGAGTTTAATATTAAATATTAAGATTTTTAAACAGGTAAAATGTAAAAGAAAATAAAACTCTTCCACTAACAAATTCTGAGCTATTACCTGAACCATATATAAAATCCCTCCAGAAAAAAAGTATGAATCCATATAATTACTTCCCTAACGTGTGAAGTTTACTTATTATTTCCTGCCCTCCAGAGTGCACATGCAATTCTATACCTCTTTTCTGAACAGTAAACAACTCAAAAACTTTCCATGACTGAACAAGCAGTGGTCAAACACAAGAGAAGGGCTTGTCTGTGCCTGGGAGCATGGGAGGCAGAAAGAAAATAAACAATTAAGACAAACCAGGTTAGTAAAGAAGGCACTTATTAAAGAAAAAAGAGCACTTGCAATAATTTATTTCCTCTTCCTTTAGTTCTCAAAGGCAAGCAAGGGAGAAAAGAGATTTTCTTGGAAGATGGAATGAGGTCAAGGAGTTAACTCATACATGGACTCATCAAGACCCTTCCAGAAATAAACAGAAAGTATAAAAGGAAAGATTTTTTTTCACGGAGAAAAAAAGATTTAAAAGAATCATCCAGACAGTCATAACTGATACGAAGCAGAAAATATGCAATGCGACCAATCTGTAATAGTATGATGTGATCCCTTAAATGCAGGAATTGAAACCTGAAACAATCCATAGTGCATCCACAATGTTAAAAAGGGAGTTAGCATCCAAAAATAAGAAAGACAAGTAAGTAAGGAAGACAAGTAGGAATGACTAAGTATGTCTAAGTTTTAGCTTAAAATGTTTGGTAAGTTCAAAGCACATGAGTGGTAAAATAAGATTAAGAAGAACAGTTTAACGTAGTATCAGGAAACACTGTAGGTTTGAGGAGGGGAGTTCAGAGCATTAGTTCTTCCACACTTGTATTCACATATGAGTAGCTGAATAATTAGTCCAACGAAACTGACATACTGAAATACTGAAGAAATCCACTGCACAGTCAATTACTTCAGTATTCATTCAAGTGTGCCAAATAAATGCAAAAATGTAATGTGAAAGCAACTGCAAATGCATTCTGATTTAGGAAAACAGAGCTCCCCCAGTCCTCCAAAGGAGGCAGAAGTAGAGGATGTCACAGAGGTAGACTGCTGACATCAATGGAGACCTTGGGCAGCCTTAAATTTTAGTGTCAACTTGAATCCCATTATAACTAATTCGTATATCACAGTTTTACTGTAGAGAGGAGAAAGTTGTGTAGCATAAGAATAAGAAGCAACTAATTCACGTTATATTTAGATACTAAATTCTATGGTGACAGAATGAATGTTTTTTCCTGTAGTTTCATAATGCCTACTGTAAAGAGTCCAGGAGCCAATAAGTATAAAATGCAGAAGTTATTATGATCAGCCTACATAGCAACATTAGGAAGGGTTAACCAACACCCCAATGTAAGTGCTCTTACATGAAATACAAAGAATTTACAGTTACTTTGCGGACAAGCCCTTATTCATATTTCATAGACAACACAAAACCAAGACACATACACAGTACAGATGATCCTAAAACAAAATTTTGTACTAAGAACACTTGGATGTTTGTAAGGTTCTCCTACTTGCATGCACAATAAAGCTTATTAAAAAAAAAAAAAAAAAAGAATAACCCAGAAACAGCAAGTCACTGAAACAAAGGTTTTCTTAACCTCTCAATGAAAGCATGAAACTGCACAGACCATGACAGGTGGCAAATTATGAACTACTCTCACTTGTGTGTGCATTTTCTTTAACACACTTGTATATTGTTGACTAGCACGTACTAGATTCACACTTAAGAAAATAAAAATCTGACTCTTAAATTTATGCCATTAACACTAAACCTACAATATTGTGTATAAAAATATTTTTAAAGTACGCTTGTAAAACAAATAGTTAAGAAAAAGAAAATGAATAAAAAAATAAAACTTCACCTATCGTGTGTTCCATTAACTCAAACTTGCATACAATTGTGAATAAATTAAAAGGTCAATTATTGTGAACACTATGCTCTCCAAAGAGAGAAAATAGAGACAAAACTGGATTATATATACAGTTCAGCAACCTACATACTACATTTGAATTCTAGTCAGAATCTTTGGGAGTGATGTCTCATCTATTTATATAAAACAGATGCCAAACTAATTATATTTACTATGACTTTCTGCATGTATGGTAGCTTTCACATAATTTGGTTTCCTGAAGTTCAATAAAGTTTAGCAACAGACAAGAGTTTATAGATGGCAAAACTGAGACTGAAAACTTGTCAAAATGATGCTCAAATGCTAATTACCAAGTTCCACAAAGCTAGTGAACAGAGCAGTAAATGTTCTGTAATTACTTTCTTTTCAATGGTTCAAAAACTGTCCCTCTTTTAAGCTTGACAGGTAACTTAACCTCATTGGAAAGAGCAACTTCATTTAGTGAAAAGAATGCAAGTGAATATAAGAGTTGACAAGTATTACGAGGAAAGAAATGTGTATCAATCCCTTTGCCTTGGACAAATGCACTCTTACATCAAATTTGAAACTCTAACCCTATTCCTATCTTATCATAAAACTTTGGCTGCAACATGAACATGGATAGCCATGGCAGGCCATCCTTCTCTTTCAAGAGGTATCTGTTCATCAAATTCACACCTTTCTACCTTATCCAGGACACAATCAATCATGCAGCAGCTGTGAATTTAAAAAACAAAATTATCACACGCAATAAATTCTCCTAACTTGGCAACACTGGTTGTATATGGGTTGAAAGGCTTTGCTGACACAAGAGAGTAGCTTGAGTGCCGGAAACTGCAGTTACGCTAGCACAGCTCTGCCCTCCATTTATTTGTCCCATCATGCTAAGATGGCTATGTTATTCCATGTTCTATTTTATGACATACTTAATTTGGTGTATGCTAGCTACCAACTCAATAAGCAAAATTTAAGGCACATTTTGTGTCTGTGCTTCGATTACAAGCTCCTTGGAACAGCAATTCTTCCTAAGTGTTTGAAAAACATTTTGCACATTTTGAATACTTTCATAAACTAGTATTTTTGGCAGAAGGCAATCCTGTAAGATATTTCCATTCTTTGTACATTCTTCCTGACTATACAATTCTATTATCCAATTCACTTTTGCCTAAGTTGAACGAACACACAACAAGATGCATCTAAGGCACACAACAACAACAAAAAAATCATGACCACATGAAAACAATAAACTGTAAGGTGATTAGTATTTTTAAAGTGCTATTGTTAAATATATAAAATGAAAGAGATGGCAAGAGATTCAAAAGCAAGTTGAATATGAAAGTAAAAGAGATAAATGGACTAAGTCTTCCTAAATTCATGATGAAAGAGACAGATTAGTAGTACATTGTCTCCTCCTGTCATTAAATAAAGAAAATTATAATCTGTACCCTAATCCTCTTAAGTTCATCACAGGACCACACAAAGACTGACACAATACATATTCCAAATACATTAGTAGATGCTGTTATTCTTTACTCCAATACTGAAAATGAAGAGTTTTGATTTCAGGATAATAATTTAAAGGACTTCTATGTCTCTTTACACCAGTACGATATGCAGGGCCACAGGCCACTAAAAATTTTGCATTTCACCACAGAATAAGCAAATAATAGCTTCTTACACCATTGTTCCACTCACAACTTTTTCATTGTGCTCTCACCCTGCTCAGGTCTAGAGGCCCATTCCCCCCTTGTAAAAGCAAGGGTGTTGACTGCACAAATTCAATCTCATTTTTGTTACTTGCAAGCAATAATCAAAAAGAGTAACACCGTAAGATTTCCGTAACAATTTCAATTATTATAATAAATACCAAGTTCTGTGATGATCTAATCAATAACTTAAAAAAAACCCAACATTTTTATTCAAAATGAAAAAGAGTGACAAAATAACATATTCTAAACCTTCCACCTTTAAAATCGCAATTTGGTCAACCAGTTGCTGATTAGGTTCCATTAAATGTTAATACAGTACTACATTTAAATTACCCCACTTAAACAATTAACAAAGAACCACTGATCTCAGATCAGCCACAAGGCCAATATTATTAAAATGCCCAAATTAGTCTTCTACTGTGTCCCACTTGGAGTGCAGCTTCTTAGCAGTTTGCCAGGAGCTGCCGTCCTTCATTGCCTGATAAAGCCACCTGACAATGGCCTACAACACCTTTTACGATGAATTCAAGTGCTCTGAAGAAAGGGCTCACAAAAATGTGCATTTCTAGCAATCTGCAAACAGACAATAAGCCTTCAGCTCCTTTGGTTTTAATAATGTTCCCTTTGGAAAGTGAATCAGTTGAAGACTGTTCCAATAAAATAATAATAGTAAGTCATAGTCTAGACAAGGCATAAACCACTGTCTATACAGTTTGCGACAACGTCCTTGTTTTTCTTTCTTCCACACTTTTTTTCCAAAGACCACGCAGTGAAGGCAGTTTGATTTTATCCATATTCTTACTGTAAACATTAAGAAATATACCAAGGACAACCAGTAAGCCTGACCACACGTACCTAAAAGGGACGGAGAGGAGGGGAAAAAAAGTTACCGTTAGCAATTTATCTGTAGCTATTACATACCAGTATTTCTGGATTAAATAAAAATAAAGCCTCTACATTAAGGAGAGAAGAGTTCAGGAAAAAAAAATAATACAAACCACAAATTAGCGGACTCTGAGAAAGAATTTGCCTGAATCTTTATATTACCATCCTTCCACCCTTCCTTTTCCTGTCCTGGCTGGAGAGCTTATTAAGGTGCATTTATAGTTAAATAATAACTAAACAGTAGCTGTTCTTTCTTACATGAATAAAGTAGTCCTAAGGGGTTTTAGTACGTTTTTCCTTCCTACGGTTATGACAGCTATACTCTCTATTACTGGTCCAAAACGTGTTCTCACTCAGTGCCTTATATCCATACTTCCCAACGTAAGGACATTTTTGTTTCAGCTCTCCATTATTCTAAGCCTCAAGAAATTTAGCCCCATTTGGGCATTTGGCTGTAAGCTTTGTTCTTAAATCTCAACTAAATTTATACATAGCAATGAAATTGGATACTGTTTTGTTTCAAACCAGAGCAATTAGGATCAATGTAGCAACTTAGCTGCATTATTCAATGGAAGTCCTTCCTTGAAATTAAAAAAGGGAAGAAACTCAAGCTCAAAAATCTTGCAAGTTAAT
The DNA here is from genome assembly GCF_000690535.1 of Cariama cristata. Lineage (NCBI taxonomy): Eukaryota > Metazoa > Chordata > Aves > Cariamiformes > Cariamidae > Cariama > Cariama cristata. The sequence goes on from NW_009626327.1 coordinate 55,309, forward strand.
GTATCAAGATAATAGATGCTTGCAGTTATTTAAAAGGGCTAGCTAAGAACTCGAACCTGAGCTCATAAAAGGGGAAACAATACCGTAATGAAGAAAATGCCTGCCTTTAGCTGAATCTTCCTCCATAGAGAAAGTACCTAAACAATTTATTAAGCATCATAAGCACTAGATATTATGTAAGATTTTTCTTAAAAAACAACAAAAAAATCCCAACACATGGAGGAGCTTGTCTTTCAGACCTTTAGAAAAATGATAACTAGTTTCTCTAGCATGATGAGCATCAACAAGTCAGTCAATATTTACCGCAGATTACCAACATTTGTAGAAGATACAAAATGAAAAGCATTAAAGCCTGAATATGATTAATTAATGCTGTTATATTCCCATGATCAAGAACATGATTTTTTTATAAAATGTATAAAAACCCATTTAAAACTATAAATACTTACTGTAATGTGAATGGCTTTGCAAAGAACAAAAAAGAAAGCACAATGGTCATTGCTTTTCTTCCTGTTGTTACTGCAGAGGAAAACAAATATTTACTTCTGTAAAAATTCAGTTACAGCAAAATAACATAATATAGGCTTCAATATCAGCAGATAACCTCATTACATAATTAAGTGTCCGGCTAAAACGATGATCATCCTCAGTGTAAACACAGACTGCAGATACACTAGTCCAGTGCAAAACAGATCTAGAACCATATGCCGTTTGAAACAAGTACACTGCATCAGTAGCATCAGCTCCAGTCACAGTATCTGCAGCAGAGAAACTTCCAGAACAAGACTTGCTATTTAATAGCTTCATGCTAATCAATTCAAAAATATCTGAAAGCAACAAACAATCCTTGCAAGTAACTGATGGTATAAACTAATCTGTTAAAGCAGAAAAAAAGTGGCATCACTGTTAGGATATACCAAATCTCTTGCCATTTCCACCTCATGTTATTACAGTTCAGTGGTGTTTCGGGCTTTATTTTTTTAAGTGGAATGGGATCATCATCTTGTCATTTTTCTGAAGTTACTGAAAATTTACCTAACAGTGCAGAGAAATACAATTTTGTTTAGAAACCTAAGAGACCAAGGATGTCTGCCTTCAACAATTGCATTGGGAAGTTTTCATCAAAAACATTAAGAGACCTTACAACTAGAAAGAATCAAAGTAGTAAGAAGAGTTGAGAACATAATCCTGTTACCAAAATGGAAGTAAACTATATGTTTGGATTACTCTTAAATTAACTATAGCTCCACCAATTATTTGAACAATTTCAATGCTATCTGCTATGAACAAGAATACACTGTTGCCAGCCAATTGTATACTGGGAAACCTATACAGTTTATCACTGAAACAAAAATCAATAAATGAGTAAAGTTATAGAAAATATATTTTTTTTTTTTTAAAAAAAAGTAACAACAGAGCCAGGTGTACCAGTTTAGCTATGGAGGTTAAGGGCCTGAGAAGGTGTTATTCTATATGATAGTGCAGGCTTCTCACTTAAGAAAGACTCCAGTACAATTGTCTGCACTGAAAGAAAACTATTTTTTTTATTAACAGAAAATATTTTGCTTACCATGAAGTACTTTTTATTATACTATACTGGAAAGCCTTACTTGTATAACTACATCCACATTAGTCTTACTGCAACATACTGACAAAAGGAACCAATGACTACTGATGTTTTTCACGCTGTTATGGCTCCTAAAGCAAGTTTTATTCTCCCCAACTCTCCCCCATAAACAAATATTTACTTAAAAGCATGTGTTGTAGCAAAAGAAATAGCCCTCACCATTGCTATATCTGCCCCAATTTCAATTTTTTAGTAAAAATTTTCTTTACATTTTAAGAAATTTATGCGCATCAAATAAAATTATTTTCTATTACATGAAAAATTAAAGGAGAATGAAAAAGAAAATTGAGTTTTAATTAGAAAACAGTTTACAGATGAATAATTTAAAAAATGGTTAAATTACTTCAGTTTTTCTAATTACGATTATTTCTGTTCTTTCAAATCAGTTATTAATTAAAATATTTATGTAACCATTTCCTTCTAAATTAAGTGCCTTTTCTTCTTTTTCCCAATTAAGTCTGATAATTTCTCATTCTGCTAATAGAAATACAATTTTCATTAAACTCTTTCACCTCACTCCTCCCCAAGAAGGGGGAGGGTGGATGGGGGGTGGGAGGGACAGTAATGAATGTGGTGTTCTTCCAAGGCACAATAAACATTTTCACATTGCTACAGGCAAGACAGAACGGGCTCAAGTGTTAGGATTGTCAAGGTCAGGCATAAGAAAACCTGGGAAGAGTTTGGTATTCCACAGAATTTTAAAACATTTTTTAGCACAGTAAGACTTTGTTGTTTGTTTTTTTTTTTTAAGAGCTATTTTAATACATGAACCAACTCTCTCATCTGGGCCAATTTCCAGTCAGAAGATGTACTGAACTTTGCTAAAAACAAACGTGAAATAGAAGTGCTGCAGAGGAAATAAATAATAGGAAATCAGAGCATGCAATCCTCAGGTCTGAAAAAAACTGTCTATATTTTCCTCTCCGCTACTGCGAATGACGTAGAGTGTCATCTGACAGAAACCAGGGGGTAAATTTTTAGGGGTAAAGGGAAGAGCAGAAAGTAGCTCCACGGCATCTTGCTAGACCTCCCCCCTCCCCCAGGTCCTTGTGACTAAAGTTTGTAGTTATGAAAACTTTTAAGAAAAGGTAACCTGGGGAAGGAATGAGCCTGGCATAACTGTTCTTGATAGACTACTGTAACAACTACAGAAATGATAGAAGATGCTAAATAGGCAATGACTGATTTATGAAAAATACACTCAAGTTACATTTTAAGAAGCAACAATTTTCCACAAACAATTTTATGTTCTATAGTGGTTGTACATGGTGAAGAGTAATAATTTTAGGGAGAGTCTGAAAACAGGTGTAGAAGATGATGATGAAAAATGATCAAGTGTCAGATGTTTCCTTTAGTGTTGTTAGATACATAAAAAATGTTAACACTACAATTAACTGTTGTTACAATGAATGGCAAGGTCATTTCCCCTTATTTGAATAGTTGAGGATATTCTGATATATAAACACTTCAACTCTCTTGACTGTTTTACAAACTCATAATAATACAGGTTAAAAGCATTCACTCAAAATACAGTTATGTCATTTGGCTGTAGCTAGCTTTGCCACACTTGGGTAACGCTGCATACTAAAATATGCCACGGCCTTACAAATACAGATGCAAGCCACAATAAATTAGTACAAATAATTTCTGAGCAGCAATTTCTGTTGCATCTGTCTCACTAGTGATTCCTTTGATTTAATCATATTCTATATTGCTTCTTCCATTAAGGATCTCAGGCAGACAAAGTATAAATGGGCTCTGAACACACTTCCTTCTTTAAAGCTATATAGTTGTCCTTCGACACAGAGTATGTTTAGTTTTATCACTTTTCATTGTTTCTAAGGCACACATCAGCCATTGTATTACTAAAGACCAAGCATAACAAGATGACATTACTTCCCAGCACAGTACTGAGACTCATTGTGCTCAGTGGCTTCCTCATTCACAGACAGCCAATCTCAGCTAGCATGATTTCGGTCTCTAAACATGATTTTTTCCAGATGACTGATTACTCAACATGAAGAATATGTCCAGTTGCATACAGGATAAGAGTCAAGTCTGAATATCTATAAAGGTTGAAAATCTATAATGGTTGCATCTGCCTTTTGCTTCACATCCTCCTTTTCCTCATCTATCTGGACACACATCTGGAGCATGTCAGCACAGATAGGTCTGACTTGCATTTATTGCTAAGAAATTATTATATTATTAGGTGAGAACACCACATCACAGAAACTTTTTATTGGTGCGTGAACCATCACAGGAGAACACAAGATGCCATTTGGTGACCTTCTAGGCCTGGAGAGGATTCCAGTAACTTTTGACATATTTTAGGGACATACATTGTTTTACATTCACGTGTGGCTAGCATACACATCAGCGAGTGGCCCAAATCTTTTCAACATATTACTGATCAGAGTTCTTTACATTTGTTTCTTCTGACATAGTTGATACAGTCATATGCTGTACTAAGCATTTAACAGAAAACATGACTGCTTCCATTTTTTGTGGGACAATTACATTGGAAGTCTAGAAGAAGATCTGAAAGACTAGACAGTCTGCTTCTGTCATTAACAGGCTTGTATCTGCCCCGTGAAAACACAAGTTGCAATTTAGAGAGAATACAGCAATTGTTACACAGCCCACCAGAAGCTTGTTTAGTTCAAATCCTGACATCCAAAACTAATACGCATCCTTTATTCCCTTCAGTTTAATAAAAAGAACTGAGACCACCACAAAAGTCAGAATTTGTCAGAATTTGTTCCACTTGAGTTCTTTCTGAACCATCTGGAGTGTACATTTAACATTGCCACAGCAGCATTCCACTGAGCGTATATGGACATTTAGAAGCTTTGGGGGAGTTCTTCATAGTTTTTCTAGCAATACCATTTGTTGGAAATCTCCAGAAATTCTGTGCTTAGAGACTATGACACTGTCTACTATGCCTTACTGGAATATCCTTACTTTTCCTTCCATGTTCCAAATAATACCTATCTTTTCCTTACACCTTGCTACACATTTCCATTGCAATTCCTCTGTTCAGAACAGTGTTGTTTCTGCACTAAAACAGCACGGGCCATATGCACAAGATTACTTAACAGGCTCTTCACAGTTGAAACTGTGGCACAGAAAGAACCAGGAAGCTCTCAAACACCTACTACTAGTGAAGATCCATGCTACCTAAACCACAATCAGTCAGCACAAAAGAACAGAAAAAAGAGCAAGTAAGAACAATTCTCAAAACCTCTGTCCTAAATAACAGAGTAGGATTACTTCATGTTTTTATACCAAAAGCAGTAAAGATATCATTTGTTCATACCTGTTACAGCCAGAAGGGCACCAAAGATTTTAATCAAAGCTAGAACAAAGGATATGCCAAAATACCCAGTCAGGGAGAAAAGGAATGCATAACCATAAGTCTGAAGTGGATGCTGCAAAAACAACAAAAAAAGCCTGTTAGGAAAATGTAAAACAAACCCTGACGTATTGCAAAATGACATAAAACTACAGACTTTAATCAACCGCTTGAGCAATAATAAGTTGTTCAACAACGCATTCATGCAAAGTTCCTTACTTAATATTAGTCAAATAATGGAAAAATAATAATGAAATCATAAGCTCATAAGTCTGGTCCTGTGATTTTGTTTTGTTTTTTAAAACATTACCCTATCTTATACATCAGACTGTAACAACTTATTTAATGTATGAATTATACAAATTAACCTGTTTATATTATGAAAATACAACTTTAGAGAAGTGATGAGATTTTTAATCCATAGAGAGCAATGTTTTCCGATGAAGTTCTTCAAAGAAAAAAGGAAATCTTTACACCTACCTTTGAGCAAAATGTTACTGCAGGGCTTAATCCACTAGTGCATGTTAATCCAAATAAAATATACACAAAACCTATTGAATAGGAATACAAAACCTAGAACAGTTTAAGAGAAAATAATTACCAGGTGATACTATACAAAAGGACAAAATTAAATGCTTTCAAATGCTTGGCCCTATTAATATGCTCAACTTCTCAGAGCTGAATTTCCAGTGTTTGAAGATTTTTTTATTAGGATTTCTGCAATAGCTGATGTACAGTGACAGGTGAATAAGAAGTGTTAGAGACGTTCTTCCTACCCACAACTACATAAAAAAAGTTTTGTGAGCTAGTCAGTTAATAATATCCCAAGGTCAACGCTGACTGAGGTAAACCCTTCAAATTCAGGATTTCACGGCCTAAATAAAACTCCACACAACTATGTAATTTCGTAGTTTGAATAATATGTTAAATGTATTTATTTTTCTGCCACTTATCCTGCACAGTAAAGATCCATACTACATTAAATGTGCAACGTGTAGCACATAATCACCACGAACTGCCAGAAGTGTCACCTAAGTTTCATCTGTGCCACTTCAGTGCACGTACACAGTGCACCTGCGTTATGGTTATAGCATACAAGATTTTCAAGTATGATCAGCTCTGGCCTAGTTCAGTACTCAGAACAAACTATACTCAGAAAACAGGTAATCTTTTCATTTTGTCTGTACCGTTATTTAATTCACAGCTTCATACAGCAACAAAAGAATCTTCATCCTACCCTTTCCCATGTAGAGGCAACAACAGAAGCTGGAACCACCCATCCATACATCCTCCCATGCAGTGGGAGGCACTCAGCTGTTTGGGCAACATCTAGGGGCCTTTTCTTGTGGGAAAGGGAGACAGTGAACAGAACTACTCTACTAGCTAGAACATGCTGATCTACTATACTTTCAAAACTCTGTATCAATTACAGGCCTACATCTTTTGACACAGGTTTCATCAATTGTTTTCTTGTTATACTATCTCAATTATTTGCAAAAATAAATCTACTAACATTTGATAACAATACCATGAGACAACGGAACACTTTTCACCGCTCTGCAATAAAGGAGGATGAATATACATTTCAAGAGCAGACTGGTTTCAAACTCTTAATAAACAATTGACCTGATCTTCAGAGCTCCCTTTTTGCAGTGTTGGTACACATAAAAGTTAGTCTCTAGTTGTTCATTTGCCTCTGTATCCAGCTTTTTTCCCAAACTACCCAAAGACCTCACTTTTTACAACCAGGAACAAGCACCACATTGCTAGTTCTTTGTTAGGCAGTACGATATAAATCACTTCCTTAGAATCACACACAAGGCAAAATCGGGTATCTTCCAGAGCAGTGGTTACTATTTCAGCTGCAAGGCATCTTTTAACTTTTCGTAATTGCTTAATCCAGGGCAAGTTCCAAATTCGGCAACAAAACAGAGATCCTGGAGATGACAGGTTCCTTTACTATTCAATTTTATTTTGAGATCTCCATCCATTAAACATGATCTCTGATTCAGAAGATGTCTTAAATTTTTACCCAGCCTCAAGTCTAGAAAAATTATTTCTGCTATTATGCTTGCACTTCTGCACTGAATTCTCCAAACAAAATCCTGGAATGTAATCGCTAGGCCTCAAACAAACAAAACCTTTATATCCTTAATCACTACACTGATTCTCTGTAGAGAATACAATATGAAGACCAACATTTGTCAGACTAACACAGAATAAAAAGCAAAGTTCTGGAGATAACAGGAGCTTCATAGGTAAGGCAGTTAACAACTGTCAAATGACTGCTGGCAAGATGCAAGTGGGCAAGAAAACAGTTAGAGTTTGTACTTTGTTTTGGATTTCAGAGATTACAGGTATAGAAGGCTGCACTGGGTCAGGTGACGTCCATGTAGCTAAAATCTCTGCCTCCAGCAGCAGTCAACAGTGAATAATAAGAAAAAGTACAAAAATAAAAACAAGAATACAGTGACACTTTTCAGGTATATTCTTCTACTTTTCAGAAACTTGCAGGTCAAACTTCTTGAGCCAACCTAAATCACTTTCTGCCTTAAATGAGGCTTCTTTCTAATTTTTTCACCATTTATGAAGCTATTCTCATAAATGAGAAACTGGATTTTCTAGTTTAATGTCAAATACATGCCAAATGTGAAAATTAAGTTTAAATAATATTTTTACTTGTGATATATTCAAATAATCTCTGTTACAACAAAAGATTTTCTTGTATTTAGTCAACTTTAGAGAAAAAGATGCCAAATTCAAACACAAGTTTTATCTAAAAAGAAAAAATAAGCCAGACCATACGAACAGATAATCCATGTTCCAAATATGTATATAAAAAGTACCAAGCAAGACTTTTTCAAAATTATGTGTCTCACTGAATCAGGAACACACATATTCACCCATTCTGAAAGTCAGAGTTCTACAGATTTCAAAAGCTCAAAGACGGTTGCCTCTCAAACACCAGCACACTCTAGAATTGCAAGTCTACCAAGTAAGAAAAGCAACGTGTTCCATGCTCATCTATAGCAGAAGAAAAGTATATATTTTGCAGAAATTAAGTGGATGATCATACAGAAAACACTCAATTGATTTCAGGCCTGCAGGGTAGACAAAGAAATTGTTGCTAGAAATGAGTGTTTCTACAGCTGCAATACACATTTGAAGTTGGATACAGAAAGCAGCACCCTTGGTTAAAAACCAAGACAAACAAAAAACCAGCAAATGCCCCCAAACAAACAAAGAGAAAACCCCCATAGCAGTACACCAAGACCTCTTCTTTATATATGCAAGAGAAAAGCAAATTAACTTTCACGTTTTGTCATTGTACGCCTTGTCTAAGGCAGAATTTTTTTTTTTAAATTGCAAATCTGGTATTTACCATTTCTGAATTAGAACCATTGTGCAACTTCATAGCTTTTTCCTGTACATTTCCTATAACTGCATCCGCACAGAGGGCAAGGGATATTAGGACCACACCTAATATAAGAAAACAAACAAACAAGAACCTGTTCAGAATATTTATCAGCAGAGTAGTGATGAAAACCACTCTGTACTTATCCTGAAAAAAAATAATAATAAACCCTGCTCTATATCATATTCTAAATGTCAGCAAAACTATTTCATTATAGCAGTATAAAGCAGTGCCCATCCCCACCTTCTCCACCAGTCAACCCCTGAGCACTATGTGTCTCTAAGCTTGATAGGTACATCTAGACATTGCTATAGAAGCCAGCTGCAGTTTTTGTAGTAACAAGAGTGGAAGAATGTCAATTGCATTAATTTAAGTATTTTTAATGAAGATAAATAACCAAAGAACATACTCCTTTGAGTAGTTAATCCTAGATTATTTTTTCCTGACAAAGGCAGATACAAATGTTAGATGTAATGGTAAAATAAATGCAAGAGGATTCACAGTGGAAATCTTTCATTACTGAAATATTAATTTTAAAAAACTACTGTTCAGGTGCAAAACCCAAGGTTTTAGGTTACCATATTTGTTCACAACAAAGTCACTACATAGTCAATAATGTAATCAGCTTTCCAAGAACAAAAATTAATAACTCTTTATCCATGCCAGTCACAATTCATTTCCCAACCTCCAAACTTTGATTCTTTCATGACTGTAGCAACTGTTGTATTTAATGATGCATACAGGTTGAAATAACACTTTTCTGAAGTATACAACAGTACAGAAGACATCAGTCATCAAAATCATGTTTACTGCCTGCTCTAGTCTTGGTTCCTTAAAACATCGTCAGTGTCAGGAAAGAATGAGGAGTGGAAGACTAGAAACAAGCGGTGTTATATTTTGTTAATACTATGTTCAAAATAGGCATTTTGACAGGCCAAATGGAATATAAACTCCTGACAGAGAAAAAAACCCAAACATCCCAGCTCCTAGGATTTTCAGAATGGAAAGATTTAACATTTTTAAGACCAATGAAGTTTAAGGTGGCATCTCCTTGGCAAACCTCTGGACATATGGGAACTTCCAAACCAGTGTTTTTAGTTTGGGAACCATTTCCTTTCCCAGGCTAGACTTATGCAACTGAAGCAACAGAAAAAGACTCTTCATTATTCAAAGTTATCAGGCATTGGAAAAGCTATGACTCAATGGAAATTACATGATAACCTGAATAATATTGGTTATGCTAAAGACCACAGTATAGATGTATTAACTAGATGGATTCAGCTCTGGTCCAAAAGTATAATAACACCTCCAGCTCGGCAATAGCCTTGATGCAGATCACTTCAGTAAAGTGTCCGAGTATGCCTCCACCTGTGTTTTCTATCATGCTTGTTCCAGCAGTGCTTAAGGGCCCAGGCACATCACGGGACAAATGCATGGGTTGAGTACTGGATTGAGATGAAAAGGGGACCTGGAATCTGACATGCAAGTGCACATGGAAAGGAGAAATGTAGGGACAAGACAAACATTATGTACACACACAGTTTGGAGTATGAAGAGAATTGTTCCACTGTGACAGCACTGCTCGTGCCGAGCAGCAGCAGCAAAACCATGAACGACACCAGTAACATTATGTACTATGTAAAGCATGAGTAAAAATGATTGGATGAATGGGTCCTAAATTAGTTCTGAAAGAAATTAAACCTGGAGGTCTTGCACTAACAGACTTGATTGAAACACTACATTACATTGTATTTTACACTATTAATGTAATGCCTGAAGTCATTAAAATATTAACACTGCTTATACATTTATAAGCTATTGGATATTTATATAAATTCCTCAACAATACATTCTCACACTTGCAATCCCCACCACGCAAATGTGTTAGACTAGTGAGCTGTCTGGAGTTTACCACCTGCCCATTAAGAGCTCTTCGATGCTCCACATTTTAGAAGACTGCCATGCATAAGGTTAGAAGACACAGAAGAGTTAGCTAACCAAGTAATATCATCTTAACAACAGCGAAGCTAAGGACAAAACACCTCTGTCTGCAAAAGACTAAACTGCACCTGTATGAACACTCTAGGGTGGAAGAATTTGCATGCAATTCATATTTTCACTGTGTCTTCACTCATGATAGTAAATTTCCACTTACACCTGTAATGCCATAACAGCAGAAGCTCCTGTAGCACCAATGTTTCAAGACTGTCTCCTTCTGCACACCTCTGTCTTCTGGTTTCTCTTCTGGAAGTGCTGTATCTATTACTCACAGCTATTTAGAATATCTACCACTACCTCTCCAATGTGATAATGCTAGGAGACACTTTGAGCTCTTAGCACCAACTCCATCTTGAAAAGTATACCTCTTCCTTAGTTACAAATATGTACCTGTTCTGGCAGAAGAGAGTTTCTGTTTTCTTGGCTGACTTCTTTCATGTGTAAACAAAATCTATGTAGATTCCTTTTTTGGCCCAGCAATACTTAGATTGGATTTCAATAGCGGGAGTGGGGGGGAAGGACTATAAAATTGTTATCCAGACAGTACTTTTATGTCTGCTCATGCTCCATTTTTAGTATTTGCTTCAGACAATAAAGATTATGTGTTTGGTTTAACTTCACAGCACAGTTTTGCTCTCTTAGAACTGTAAAATGTAAACAGTTTTGTCCTTCACAAGTTAGTAGAAGTTCTATGAAATCATGCTAGAATCATATTAGTCTGCATGGAAACATTCTACATAAACGTGTATAAATCATTGGAACAACCTCAGGAATTTACGGGGCAGTAACTAGGCAGTAACATAAAACTGCAACTGCAGAAAACAGTAATTCTGAGGTTTAACTGTTTGCCATTTATGTTTTTGAAAGTTTTCATATCCTTAAATACTTTGCTATTTATTTGAAGATATTCTATGAAGATACAAAATTAAATTCTGTCTCTCTGCTTTCAGTTCTTATTCTGTGATTTACCTCAAGAAAAGTGTAATTATTGAAAAGAATATGCCATTTTGCAGAGTGAGCAGTTTTTAATACTTCTTATCACTGGTTTTACACTTCGGCAGCTATGTATTTCTGCAAATCAGAACACTTCTTGAAGGAAGGGACCATCTATCTCCATAATTCATCCAAGAAATGGAAAAACTCCATCTTTCCCATTATGAAAAGTTTCTTCTGGTTAAATTAAGTGACATGGGAATAAAACAAAACAGGCAACAGGGAATAGAGAAATACAGAAAGAACATTCTCAGAAGGTGAGCAGGAGAATTTTGAATCACCTTCCTAAGGGGAGATCCAGACTTCTGATTTCTAGTTCTATATTCTGTTTTCACAGAACTAACTTCCTCCAAATGGTACTGCTCTAAGCTTCAATATATACAGACTTGTCTGAAGTGTTCAAAATAAATTAGTAATGAAAGACAACCATGTTTATTTGCTGAAGATATTTAAAGATTTTTATCTTGTTTTGCAGATCTTTCAGGAAGACAGGGCTTTGCTACATTTGCTGCACATCACCTTATCCCATTCAGTTGAAGAATCAACTTTCCAAATCTTTTCAGAATTAAGTCATAACACATATTTAAAACAATTCAAATTTTACAAAAGGAATATATTAACATGTGAATGCACTTAGAGGCTATAGTCAAAAATAGCTGTAATGGTAACATATATCTATACATCAGAAACACTAGAATACAATTGCATGCTTACCAACATCATACTGTACTCAAAGTATGTATTTTTTTCAAGTATTCACTCTGTAACACCACACATAATCACATTAAATGCAGAGCAGGTTATATAATTCACAGATTTTTGTAATTTCTTCCACTACCAGTAGCACTAAAATTACATCAAAAGGCATGAGAATTAATTTATATGTGAGGTAAAATATAGTTTAGACAACATCACAAATTGATCATAACTAACACTAGATGCAATAATACTTCGTGGGGATAAAAAGTCTTTTCCTTAAAGCCCAGAACTTATTACTATTTTTAGGAACAAAACTTCTAAATCAGTGCATCCACTATTAAAAAACAAAGGTTTCACACTGAACATCTGTCATAACAGTTGTCGTAACTCATCTCAGAATTTCAAAAGAAGAATACACTAAAAGTTGAATACTCAAAATTTTTTCAAGGTTCAGTATTAATCCAAACACTGGCCAAGTAAATAACATGGATTTTATGAATAAACAGATCTTTCTTGTCATTTGAGAAAGAAATTCAACTAAGTTTTTAAACCCAAGCAGGTTAAAATCTTTTCTTTGCTTCAGATTTTACACAGTATAGAGAAATTAGAACGTGGGCACTCCAACTAAGAACTACAGCAAATCTGAGTGAGATTGACAATTAATATACAGTAAATGGTTCTGAAATGGAAAAAGACTTAAACCTTTAACTAGAAAAGACAACTAATGTTTTGAAGTTTTAAAATGGTCAAACTGCATATTATCATATTTATTTTAACATCTCTACTGGGAAGTAAGTAATTCTTGAGAACAAGCAGAGACATTCCAACCTAAAGGGTGGAATTTCCAGAAATTTTAAGAACCTAAAACCTAACACTTAGAATAAAGGCTTCTTCTGCCACAGATACAGTTCTGCTAGTGCAAAGTAACAATGAAACCTGTATTTTCCATATGATATCTGAATACACTCCACCAAGAAGTCTCAGAACTTCTATGGAACGCTTATTGTAGGAAAAAAACAAGCATTTTGTTAAATTGTAAAACATAATATATCTTTACCTGTCAAGTTGAAGTTTGGTGCAACTGTGCTGTCAGCTAAAGTAAACCATATTAATCCAAGACTCATACATAGGGCAGCAGACACATCTGCAATATTGTAACGTTTTCCTACAAAAGCAATACAAACAACATGAATGGACTGTTAACACTCTCAGAATTTCATGTTTATCCTGTTTAGCAGACTAGAAGGCAAAAGAAAAACTGTTCCAATGTCATTATTTTACTTAAGCAGAAGACTTCATGCTCTGGCCTTTCATGACTGGAATTAGTTTCTTCTACAACAGCAGTTCCTAACATGGAAGAGGATCTTAACAGATAATATCTGATTCTTGTGGTCAGTTTTAGTTTTACTCCTAATGACATAAAGCATTCTGAATGACATAAAGCACATCCTCCCATCTCAGCAACTTCAGGACAACTTAGATGTTTTCTTAAGATTTTTTCCCTCATGCAAGACATTTTGTCTGTCTTTATTATTTAGAGAGAAGCCATTCCCAAACACTAAGAGATGATTTGAGTACTTTTAGAACCCTACATTGTCTTTTAGTTTGGGAGAGATGGGATGTGAAAGGGGGGTGGAAAGACAGTAGGGAAATGAAACAGCAGGAGTTAGCATATCTTGTTTGAACTGACATACTCTTTTCCCAGAAGCTGTACTTTCAATATAATCTTCCAAGGGAACTTTTTTGAACTGAAAATTTTAACTGAAATTTTTAAAAAATAATAATAGTAATAAAAAACAAAATCACAGCTTCTGAGAATACAACACTACTACAACACTATATAAAGTTTCACAAAACTTTAAGGGAATACCAGTCTGCACTAAAAGGATACAAAATGACACAAAATGACTCCTAATAAATAGGTAAAAATAAAAGGTAAATACTGTGCACATATGTTCACACGTAAACTTGTAACCTCCTCTGAAAGTTCAGCCCTTTCTATTGCAACTAGGCGGCCAGAATTAACTAGAGAAACAGAAATATATCATTCTAGATTCTGTTCCGTAACACTTACCCACGCAGAGCTTTACTGACAAAATGAATGCTTATGTATTGAACAAACAGGAACTTTTATAATATACTTAAGTCTTCTAAATCGAGAAATACTGAAGCATGTTTATTCATATCACTATAGTTTTTATCTGTTGTTCTCCAGATCCCTTTTTCTGTTCCTGGAATACGAACTATGACTTTAGGACTAGCCAGAGACATGTAAAGTCAGACGCATTTCTGATTAAATGTTTATATAAAAATTTAGAATGTTAATTAGGAATTTAGGAATCAAGCTTTTCAAACAAGAAGAGTAGGGGATTTCTTCATAAATCATGGCTGGATTTTTTTTCCATTTCAAGTTTTCCATTTCAGTAGTGAAAATGTTTCATTTATGAAGTGATTTGGTTTAGAAAACAAAGTTACATTACTTAAAAACTAAGAAAGCCTGCATAAAACTGACCTGTAGAACTTCTTTTTCCCACATTTTCTGTTCATCTAATTGTACTTGTACACTGCCTGAGAGAATGCTTAAAAAATTCACGTTTTTCCTCCTACAGGAAAAATGCCACCTGTCCTGCTCTATCCAAGAGCCTCAGTGGAATTTAACAAAGTACAGGATTCCATACACGACTGCCTCCCCAAGAAACAACAAAAAAATCATCTAATAGCAAGACTAACACTTACCTTGTATAAAAACCCCACCTATCATAACTGGAATCAGCTTACAGCACTTGAAGATGACTTGAGTAGGGTAATTCAGATATCCTAAAGAGGTATTTGACAAACCCATAGTTCCCACTGTTAAAAATGCTATTATCATGTAGGTTTTGCCAGGAATTCTACAAAATATAAACATACGAATCTTGGTATTACAGACTCATCTAGAGGAGATGTAGCTTGGAAAATTTAGGTAAAGGAATATGTTCGTAATACAACTGGACCATCTTTCTCACTGAATTTCATTCCACAACCGCAATTTAAAAACACACATAAATGACTGACTTCAAATTTAATTTCTTTCAATTACTGCTAATAAACAGCATTCAAATACAAGACAATAAAAACTTCATGGCTCATGAAGTATTCAAGCAGTAATTCTTTAACCTCCTTCTGAGAAGGTGTATTATTTACAGAAGAATCAAGACAAAGGCTTCAGGTTATTTGTCAAAGGAAACACAGAAGGTTTGTATTCCAAGGTACCCTGGATCTTAGTCCTGTCATGGTTACTGTTAATTTTTTTGGTGAAGTTTTCACATGAACATTGATATTCTTAGAATAAAGAAAGTTGAAAAAAGTACCATCGTTCTATAAAACTCAACAGAACTAAGAGAGAAGTGATTCTGATATCATGGAAGGGCTCGTTGAACATTTTCAGATGTATTGTTTGCAATTTGATGAAATTATCACCTGACAACAGATGATCCAACAGTAATTTTTAGCAATTGCTGTGCTTAATTTGTGAAGTGATTTTTTAGTTATTGTTGTGCATATGTTCAGTTATTTCTTATGTATACTCAGAGTCACATTAAGCAACACAAGGAGAATTCTTGCTGTAACGTTGTCTTATCCATAACTCATTATGTGAAGTAGGCATACTCTGAAGCATGCAAGAAAAATTCAAAATTTAAGAAACAGATTTCTGCATAAAAATTAGGAAACAGATTTTTTTAGTGTCTACAAGAAGACGCCTAGGCTATAGAAAATAAAATGTAAAATACATTTAGGATCTACATTTCCAACGTAACTTACTTACAGGGTCATGCTCTGTAAGCATTAGCAACTATTTGGTAATCAAAACCTAAATACTAGTTACAGAACACCCGAAAGGTACCTTTGCAATATTATCTGATACATCTCAAAAAGTCAGATAAGTTGAAATATAAGCTGTCACTGTTCAAAATAAAAAGATTAATTTATCAAAGTTATGGGTTGCTTGGCTTGTCCTGGTTTTGGCTAGAATAGAGTGAATTTCGACTGAAATACAGTGAATTTTTTTCCTAGTAGCTGGCACAGTGCTGTGTTTTGGATTTAGTGTGAGAATAATGTTGATAATACACTGATGTTCTAGTTGTTGCTAAGTAGTGTTTATCTCGAATTAAGGATTTTTCAGTTTCCCATGCTCTGCCAGCAAGCAGGTGTACAAGAAGTTGGGAGGGAGCACAGCCAGGACGGCTGATCCAAACTAGCCAAAGGGATATTCCATACCATAGAACAGCATGTCCAGTATATAAACTAGGGGGAGTTGGCTGGGAGGGGCCGATCACTGCTCAGGGATCGCTGCTTCGGCATCAGTCAGCAGGTGACGAGCAACTGCATTGTGCATCACTTGTCTT
>NW_009626328.1:0-10046 GCF_000690535.1 Cariama cristata
TATTTTATTTTTAATTTTATTATTTATTTTGCTTGAAGTTTGAAACAGGATCATCATCCATCATCTTGTAAGGCAGAAGGCAACATTTGGCACTGTAACTTGGTGTTAGTAACTTCTTTCACATTTATTTTTCTGCTCTTGGTTTGTTTTGGGTGACAGCAAAAATTTTGTTATTTTGTAGTGATTGGACTTTTTTCCTTCTTTCTTTGGTGGTTTTTAATTCTGTTTATTTCATTCTTTGTTTTTTAGAAGTACTTGTATAGTACAAAAGGACTTACAGTGATTACAACTGGTTGCAATTCAGCTACCATCTGTTTGCCTTTCAGCTTCCTGTTGAATTCAGTAGACTTGGAGATCCCATGGGATAACTAAAACCCTGACATGTCCACATCTGGAATGCTGTCCTCAGCTGTGGTCTTTCCCACTGAAAACAAGATATACTGGACTTAAAAGAGTCACAAAGTAAAGGAGTAAGAATAATCAGTGGACAGGACTGGCTTGTGTACAGGGAGAGACTACATAGGCTGTTCACTTTGGAGATGAGGCAGTTGAGGCATGTTATGATAGAGGTCTGGAGATTCATGAACAGTCTGGAAAAAGTAAAAAAGGAATTTGCCATTTCTCATAATACAAGAAGTGGTTTGGGAGGCAAGTGAAGAACACCACTATGGAGAAGTGTTGAACAAACAAAGGATGGAATGTCTTTTCCACATAGATTGTGGAGTTCAGTGTCAAGGGATGTCATTGAGGCCAAAAATACGAATGTGTTCAAAATGGGTGGGGTTCAGTGACAAGGGATGTCACTGAGGCCAAAAGTGTGAATGGGTTCAAAATGGGATTTGACGATCTCATGAAAGAAAGTTCCACCCAGAACTGCTCTGGCTTGTGGAGAGGACTTGAACTGGTGGATTTCTAGAACCTGGGAGAGAATTGAACAACATCTGGACTGCTCTTATACTCCTTCCCTCAGCATTTACCACTGGCCTACAGAGGCAGTATGCTACCTTCTTAAGTGGACATTTACTACAACTGAGGATGGCTACTTTTACATGCTTAGGAAGGTTGGGACCAGGGAGGGGAGAAAGGAATAGAGAGGAGCGTTGAATGCATTGAGATATGAGATCAAGTTATGAATGAGAAAGTGCTGGGCGATGTGATTGTTAGTTGACTGCTAGACAGGAAAGGCAGAGATGAGGAAAGCAGGGAAAGAATCTGCCTCTTCCTCTCCTTGTCCTGTACTTTCAAGTGACTCAGTTCGCAGTTTTCAGTGCGAGGCTGCTGTCTTGTCTCCTTTCTTTCTCATGTTTTCATTCTCTTTGTGATTCTTTGGCTTGTGCAAGCAGTCTCCTTTTTTAAAAAAATCTTTCAATGTAATCACCATACAGGTGCATATGTAAGGTGTTCATGGCCATCTCTGTTCCTATTCCTGCCCCTTTCATCGCCGCACAACATCCCCTAAATCATATATTAGAAGCAAGATATCAGTTCAAAATTATCTGCCCTGAAGTAAACCTTCCACGTTCCATACCACCTCCTTTGTCACTAGAAGCCCTATAAAAATTGAATTTCTTCTGCAGGCTGCTGATCCTCTCTTCTAGCCACCATGTTTCTTATTCCAGGCCAGCCACTTTAATGGTGCTAATGGTTTCCCCTTGTTGTGCACCTGATGTATAAACAAAGGTCTTTTTGCACAAAACAAAGTCGAGTTATCATCTTTGATCAGATTGTTTGGATCAGGTTCAGCTGACAACTACAGAGTTGTTTTTCCACCCCTATGCATTTTCAACATGCTGTAAATCCCTTATGCTTGTGGGATTTCTGTTTGTTTGCTTGAGTTTCTTCAGAGGTTAACTTCTCCAAAGAGCAGTGTGGAAAAGAGAGGAATGCAGCAAATTTCCCAGATCCTGAGGAGCAAAGAATGTGTGTTGCTGGCAGAATATGATTGCTAAGAAACATCTCGGATGCCATCAAGCTAAAAGCATAAGGGCTGTGAAGTCAAAGAGTGCATCCACAGGAAAAAGGTGAAGCTGAAGCTGTCAGGACTTTGAGCATATGGTGCACTCATGAAACAGATCTTCAAGATCAAAGGTTAAAAGTTATTTTTTAACTCATGTAAACAGTTCTTTTGTACTTCCACAGTGCCTTTTGTCTAGGGATGCTAAAGCGTTTTTGTAGCTTGAGGGACCATTACATTATCTCACAATCAGGGACACTAATGTGCAGAGAGTTGAGGTGCAAAGTCAAGTCACGAAACCAGAAAGTAAGGGCTGGCAACAGCAGAGACTGTTCCTTTCTCTGTGGACCTCGTTTTTACAGCATCAAGGGTTCAGTTTTTAAAAGGGCCAAATACTTTGTTAGTAGTATAGCTATTAACTAGCTAACCCTTCCTAGAGCCAAAAGACCACCAAAATGTGACTTTGTAGTGAATCATAGAATCATAGAATGTCTTGAGTTGGGAGGGATCTACAAGGATTATCGAGTCCAACTCCTGTCTCTGCACAGGACAACCCCAAAATTCACACCATGTGTTTGAAGGCAGTGTCCAAATGCTTCTTTAATGCTACCAAGGTTGGCGCTGTGACTGCTTCCCCGGGGAGCTTATTTCAGTGCTTGACCACCCTCTGGGTGAAGAACCCTTTCCTAATATCCAACCTAAACCTCCCCTGGCCCATCTTCATGCCATTCCCTTGAGTCCTATTGTTGGTCACCAGAAAGAAGACCAGCACCCTGCCCCTCCGGCTTCCCCTCATGAGGAAGCAATAGATGGAGATGAGGTCTCCCCGCAGTCTCTTCTTCTCCAGGCTGAACAAACCAAGTGACTTCAGATCCTCCTCCTACAACTTCCCCTCTAAACCCTTCACCAACTTAGCGGTCCTTCTTTGGAAGCTCTCTAGTAGCTTTATACCCCTTTTATATTGTGGTGCCCAAAAATGCACAGAGTAAAACCTGTGGCCCGTATGGGGATTGAACCCACAACCTTGGCGTTATTAGCACCATGCTCTAACCAGCTGAGCTAACTGGCCTATGGAAACAGCTATTGATTACCAAACAGGAGACTGATACCTACCCAGGCAAAGAAGTATTATTCCCATTTTAGAGATGAGATGCTTAACACTCAGTCCTATGTTCTAATGAACGAATGACATTTGCAACAATTTTTATGCATATATACCTCTACTTTGTCCACCTTTGTAAAAGCGCACATACTGAAACACATGCAGTTAGACAATGCAGCAACAGTTCAGTTTAAATCTGACCCTTACTGCAGGCTCTGATTGACTGCCTGAGTCCTAAGTATCACATCTCCACCTGAGACCCTGTACATTGCAGTATTGATGCAGTCAGTATAAAAGAAGTTATTTACTGGATGCAGAGCTTGACAACAGCAATGCCAGGCATATTTTATCTAATGTATTAAACATCAGTGCTCAAAGTTCGAATTCAATTTATGCTTTTAAGTGCTTACATATCTCTTCACTTGCCCTCATCATCCAGGAATGAAACTAGAAATAGCACAGTACTGTACAGATAGATCAGATCGTTCTTGCAGCATTTCAGACCCTGGAACTGAAATCTGAAGTGGTTGTTTCTTTGATCTAGAAAGTCTGAATAACACCTACAGTACCAAAGTGATCTACAGGAAAGGGCATGATGGAATGTATTCATTTTGCCAATGTCTGTGATTTTAAATGAACCACGCTAAACACAAGCAGATGTTTGGAAAATCGGCAAAGTTATTGGCAAAGGCCCTAATAAGAACCGCTTTAGAAGAGCGCCTGATTTGCAATATCTGGATAGGCATCAGTGATGTGAAAAAATAGAGAAAGTTTACAGAGGAGTCTCAAGCCGTTTTTTGTTTCTGTGAAGGTCTAATTTTGAAGTACCTCTTCTTCCTGAAGTGGCAGAAAGACCCTCAGCTTACAAAAGAGTGAATGGAAATTCTGTGGGAAATAATCTGCGAGGGAAAAAAAACTGGGGAGATTTGAAATATTGTTATGCTGATTTTTAAACCCAGTTTTTCCATTTCAGCTTCTGAATATTTTAAACCTTTTAAAACATAAATATTAGAAACAAAAAGATTTTCCAGTTGAGAAAGAAGGCTTTATTTTGAACACATTAAATTCAGATATCATAATCACACAATTTTTTCCCAGACTTTTACTGAGTCAATTTATGAAAACCTGTTCTTTCTCACTAGCAGGGCTGGTTTCAAAGAATTAGCTTTTCCTAATGAACAATGTCACTTCAGAAAATCCATAACCAGTTTTAAGAAGGACTGTGTTTAAAAGCAATGCAAAACTCCTCACATGGCGGCCTGGAAACACATGCTGCTTGTCAGTAAAAAACCTATCATCACCTGGTGGTAACTAGCTTTTTATCACGAGCTGTCAAAAGGTGCTGGTCAGCAACACCAGCGCAGAAAAAAAAAGGTGCTGATGCAGGTATCCTGAGTAGGAGGCCTGACCATGTAAGATGAGGAAATGATAACATGAAGTTTGGGGTTTTTTTTACAGGGGCTGGAATTACTGGAGGCATCAATTAGCTGCATGGATATGCACACAGGGAAGCATGTTCTCTATGGCTGCAAATAAGACAAGAAATTATTTACAAGTCAATCTGTCTATTTCTATATTTTTCCCAGCATGGTAAGGTTCAAAAGTTCCTGATCAGTTTAGTAAGCTGATCCCTACTGCCTACTAACAGCTTCCTGGCATTTCCCACCAGTTGCGTCTGCACTGTACTGCTGGTGCATTGCATTTCCTTAGGTGTCTGGGAAGTGAGCAACTACAGAAGGATTACTATGGAAAATCTATTAACACTGCTGTGTACTGACTGCACATGTACAACGGTCTAGGATCCAGGAGCCATGGAAATGCCAATGTCTGGTTTAAGAAATGCAGTTATTAATAAAAGATTAAGTATACTTATTTGGATGGATGACAAGCAGGGATATTTGCTCTAGATAGTACAAAAGCATATTCCAACAAGAATATAGGATACTTAAACCAATAAACCGATATTCCCTTTAATCCACGTTTGCCAAACTGCTACTTACAAGCCTATGACTTGACTTGTTGCCTCCACTGTGCTCTTTTTCCCTTGCAGATCAAAGTCTGCCCAAATTCTAAACCTGCTTGGTATCCATTTGCCATTCAGAAACATCTGTATCCTTTTTTAACCCGGTTCAAGCAAAGCCCAGAATGTGGATTTCCTCTCGGAAAAGTGATCTGCAGTGACTCAGATCAGTCGTTGAAGTAGTTGGCTCAAGGAGGAAGAATGGCCTTGTGGATCAGACAGAGGAGTGATTCCCAGGAGATCAGATTCTGTACCTTGCTCTTTCAAAGCCTTCCTGTATGGCTTCAGTCAAATTGCTTAACTCTGTGTTTTAGTTTTCCCATGGCACAGTGTGACAGTACTTGTCTACTTCCCTTGGGAATTCCTTGCATACTATAGTGATGCTGACAAACTGAGCACCTAAATGACTAGATAGCTCTAATGCCGATTTCTCCATGTGCCCTGATATACACCCCAGTGCTACAAAGACACCAGGACCTTCACAGATGCCTTCTCTTAAATTTAGTTTCCTAAGTGTTTCCTCAGCTCTTCTTTGGAGCTATTTAGCTCCATTGTTTCAATTCCAGGCTTTCCCTTCTGCTGAAAGGTTTTGTTTATGCCAGATTATAAATCAGATTGCAGCTAATGGCAACAGCCATTTTAATTTTTTCCTATCTACATTCAAATGCAGGAAATAAGCTTCTGGGAATTTTCAGCTAGTCAGCCGTCCTTCTAATTCCCTTTGAACCATCTGCCTGTAGACAGTGCTAAACAATTGCTGTGGCCCATATCAGATATTTCAGTAGTGAGCTGTTCCTACATAGAATGAGTATGACACATACAGAATTAGACAGGCCTTTCTGTGGCTCCCTCACTGAAGGTAACTTAATCTCTCAGACACATTTCCTTGTGGCTGAGTCTCCATTGGAGGGTCATTCTTGCGATGTTTTTCCATAGCAGAGTCTCCTGGAAAACCAGTAGGAGATAACTCTGGGCCAGATCTCAGTTCTCTATTTTCATGTGGGGGTTAGACTACAGGAGAGAAGTTGTTAAGGGAAAGGGTCCATGACACCAATGACTTGGTTTTTACTTTCACCAGGGACATTGTAAAGGACCCTGTAATTCTTTTTTCTGTGACTTAAAGGTGGCAGATTCTTTCTATGAATCAAGAAATTTTACTTAGTTTAAAAAAAAGATTCCCATACAAAATGCATCTTAATAATTTTCGCCTTATGAGACATCACAGAAGTTGTTTAATTATACATTAGGCTGGAGGACTAACAGGGCAACCACATTTCTCTCTCACTAAAATTAAATTCTTCCTGGTACTCTGCTGCAGAAGTTTATCAACAGAATGGAGCTTCAGGCAAATGTCTTTACTTTCTCCCGGGTAAAGAAGCAGGAAACACCCACATCTCCAAATACGCAAACTCACACAAGTTCTCCTCCTGATGCTGGTCTATGTGTACTTATCAGAAAGATAAGGGATGAGGCTGCATGGTTCATGCAGGATTGGTTCCAGGGCCTGTTATATTTTCTGGTACAAAGTTTCAGAATTTTACCACTTCTCAAAGATCTTTTTAAGGTCAGTTAAGAGTGGCTTTAGCACTCAGCTGCCTAATCACATCAGCTGCTTCCAGCTCTCAGAATGAGGAATAGAGTAAGCTTGTTCCTCTTCAATAATAGACATTTTTGTTAATCAGTGAGACAAGACCACCAGATAAACATTAGAACAATCTACATTCTCTACTGTGTGTAAAATCTAACTCACTTTTTCCTGACACTGCATTTCTACCAGCTATGTTGGACTACTTGCTTAAAATAAAAGCAATGGATCTTCCCACTGAATGCTGAGTATGCATTCAGTAGCAGTATTGCCATAATATACTAAGGGATGCATTTTTTTTCTGATTTTCTCTCACTGAGCTGCTGTGAAGGTCCTCATGCACTAAGATCTAGATTTACCTAACTAATGCTCAGAAACTTTTCATCAGGAGTTATGGAGGAGCGCAATTTTTTTCACTCAGAATCTTTGTGGAGAAAAGACTTAAGCCTGTGGTGATTTGCTCTGTTCTTCATTTTTTCAAATAAACAGGATTTTGGTTGTATTTATATCACCTGGAAGAGCTATGAAGGCAAAGACCCATTGCAGTTGCCTGTCATCCAATATACTGTATTTGTTGACATACTTGTTAGAGGTTATTCAAGAAGCGCACTTGAATCAGGAAATTTACTTCTCTGGATGTTTTTCCTGCATGTGTATTTGAATCTTCTTGTGCCATTTGGCTTTCAGGTAACTTTTTCTTCTCATATTAGCAGGGTTAAGTCCATGGAGGGTCCAATGACTTTTGTTTCTGAGCCAAAGAGACCTAAGGGCTGACGAGATCAGCACAGAGACTGTTACTTTACTTCAAATTGCTCAGACGTGTACAGTGAAAGATAGAAAAAAGGGGCTCCTACTCCAATCAAGGTATCAGCTGCAACAGTTCAAGTGATACTGATGGCTTTCTTCCAGAATATTTTGTACTCTTGGAACATGCAGAACTGCTCCCCGGACTGGAAGTGTGGGATATTGCTTGTATAACCAGAGCACAGGAATGTACACAAAGTGTCTCAGAGAAGATCAGTAATAGGTAAGTAACATTTTATATAAAGCCAAGAAACAATTATGGTAACATCTTCAAGACTCTAAGTCCTGTGTGCTCTTCAGTTTACCTCCTAAAATGCCCAGTGAAAGAAAAAGTTGGCTGCTAAAAATCCATAATTACAGGACTACTTGTTTCATTTTGGCAGAGCCTTACATCTCCTTTGCTTGCTGCCTTAGGTAATGCCATAAGGACGTGACAACACCATCTTTCCTTAAGATGTTGAGGTCACCACGCAATATGGCAAAAGAGTGCTTCACAAAATGTCACTGTGACACCCCTACCCAGCTTCGCACTTTTATCAGTACTACTCTGCATTGCACAGTGGGAGTCCTTACGCATGTGTGATAAAAGTGATGCTGGAGCCTTCCTCTACAGGTGCATACTCATCCTACCTAAATGCTTGGAAATTGTCACAGGCGTGTAAGAGAATGGATTTTCAGGTCTCAGATGGCTGATGTTCTATTGTACGGAGTGCTAGTACAAACTGAAAGGATTTAGTACTACACTTCCTGTTTTTTCACAGTTCTGCCTCATGAAGACTCTTTAGAGGGCCTTTTCTTGGCTGACTTTCTTGCTTTAAGCAGTATTACTGAATTCCATTCTTTTCATATTGTTGTTTATTTTTGAAATTGTAGTTATTCACACCAATAAAAGATTCAGGAAATACAGCTGATGGAGAAGAGTATACACAATGGAGTTGTACTGTACTACGTAGCTTAAAAACACTGTACTCATGTTGATACATGTCTAATGAGACATGTGAGATAGCGGAATCTATCTAACCAAAACTATCAGGCCTCTTTTATTCACTGGTAGATCAGTCTCCCAGTGTTTCTCTTTAGTACAGTTGAAATCAACCCATAAAGAAAATTCAATGCAGAGAAGCCTTTAGATATTAAAGAAAATTTCAACAGCTTTTTTATTCCTCTTAAAAATGCTGAAAACAGTTTGCAAAAATTGTCTTTAGTACTTTGGGGGGGGGGGGAATAATTGAAACTCAAAGAGGATTATTTTGATATTTTACACATTTTCATTCTGAACCTTATTTTGTTTGGATTGTACAGTATTGACACTACTGAAATTAAATGCTTTGACTAGATTTTTTTCCAGTTTTTACAAATACTTTTTTTTCATAATTTCCCTTTTAAGAGTAAGAGTATACCTTAAATTATTAACATTTTCCCTGAGAGGAAAACTGCTTTCTATCAACTGCAATTTTCACCTGCAGGGTTTATAAGTTTCATGAAAAAGGAACTTCTCCCCTTAAAGAGTCTCTGTCTCTAATGTGTCCAGATTCTCCATGGTCTGTATAAACTCCATTCTCCCTGTTGCATTCAGTCCTCTGAATATCTTTTCACTTTCAAACACACCTTATAATTAATTTCCCTGCTTTTCTAAACCTCAGTCTTGTTGTCCCATGGCTTCTTTTCTGCCCAGACTGCATTACAGTTCTGTTCATGTGAATAAATCTCCTTTCCTCTGTATTTCCTGGCTGCTTTCTAGTCTTACATGAAAAGTTCCCAAAATGTGAGTGGAACAAATTGCAACAAGTTTGTTGAGAGTGGGCTAGACTTGTGGGATTGTTCATGAGCCAGGCCTAAGAAGAAAAGGAGAAATAACAAGAAAACTACAATGCAACATCAAAGACTGTGAGAGTGAATGCATAGATTCTCAATACCTTATCTCCAAAAGTGCTCGCTTCCACTGGGGAAAAAACAAAGAGTGCCGTCAGTAGGGAGGAAGATGCTGGTGAGATGATTTCTGTCCATGTAGCTCATGACAGAAGAGTGCCCTGGCAGCAAACAGATCTGATGGTATCTGGAGCTGTCCTGACATTAGCATTGCCAGCAGATTGAGTGAGGGGAGCAATGCTAGCCGTTTTTACTCAGCACTTCTTAGACCACATCTAGAACAGTGTGTCCAGGCCTGGGCTCCCCAACGCAAGAAAGACGTTGATAAATTGGAGCAAGTTCGGTAGGAGACCACCCAGGTGGTGAAGGGGCTGGAGCGCTTGCACTGTGAGGAGAGGCTGAGGGAGCTCACTTTGTTTGGTCTGGAGAAGCGATACCGAATTGCATCTTTCCAACCAACACCTACAAGGAAGGTATTGAGAAGATGGAGCCAGGCTGTTCCCAGTGGTGCACAGTGGGAGGAGGAGAGATGACAGCCAGAAACTGGAAGACGAGTGGTTCAGGCTGGGTGTAAGAAAAACTTTTTCTCTGCGCGGACAGTGAAGCAGCAGACCAAGTCCCCTCACGAGGTTATGCATTTTCCGTCCTTGCAGGTTTTCAAGACCTGACTGGACAAAGGCCTGAGCAGCTCAGCGCAGCCTCAGAGACAATC
>NW_009626329.1:0-2228 GCF_000690535.1 Cariama cristata
TTTTGCTTTAGGAAACCCCCTCGAGTTGCATGGAGTTTGCAGATTTTTTTGAAATGGCATCCTATTTGTTTGTTTTAAGAGCTGGTTTATGGATGCAATCAGCTCAGGAAGGGAGGAGGGTGCAGCTGATGCCGGGGAAGGGCTTGGCATGGGTCTGCCCCGGCCAGGAGGGGCTGAGCTGAGCGATGGGCACACGGAGGGACCTGGGTACGCTCGGGCATCGCACATCTCCTCCCTGCAAGGGGTTATTTCCAGCCAGTGAGAAATGCTGGTGGAACAACTCTGCAGAAAAAAAGCAATACAACACAGACCCTCTTAAAACCCAGTCGTCACCACCACAACCCACGGAGGAGTTTGCATCGCGCGGAGCAGGACTGTGCAGCGCAGACCCACGGTGGATGCCTGGCGATCCCTGAATCACCACCACAGCCTCGGGGAGCCCTCTCAAACTCCTTCCACAGTTTCTAAGTCACCTCAGTTTCTTTTCAAGGTTTCAGAGCAGAAGGTCTCTGACAGCAGGGATATCACTATCACGATAGTGAGATCGCTGCTCTGCAAGAGCGTGTAACAAGGACACCGGTCACTCCTCCGCTTGCGCACGGCAGCGCCTGGACATGCCCATGGGCAGCCTCGCACCCGGCAGCTTCCACACCACTCCTGCATTATCTGTAGACACCTCTGCACAGAAACGATGCTATTCCTGCCCACGTTTGCAACAGCAGGTCTGAGACACGGCAGGGAAGAGCACGGCTGCAGACCAAAGCCACGGGATGAATTTTGCTGTTCTCCTCCCAGCACGGGTCCCAGAGGAGAAGACTCTCGAGCTGCATTTAAAAGCTCAACAACTGCAACGGCTTTAGAGAGTCCCGACTGCAGAGGAAAGCCTGGAGACAAGCCTCGCATGCAAAGCAAGAGATCAAAAACCAGGTGAAGAATAAGGCCAGCCCGAGATGTAGTTATTTTTCAGCTCTCCCAGGTCTGGAAAGGCTGGATTCAGCAGAGCCAGGTTCAGCTCCCAGCCGTGCTGCAACCTCATCGTGCGTCCACCTACTTCTCCAGGGGCTAAAAACCTCTCCTAAAGTTCAGCCCAGGGAGCTGAGCTTTATTTTCTGTAAAAAACCTACCGGCAGGTGGTGGCGTCAGGGCTCCCAGGTGAGCAGACGTGGAGGATGCGACGTCCCCGCGGGCTCAGCCAGGTGAAGATCACCCTGTGGTTTTTCCTTTGGCATTTCCCAAGCGAGGGCTACCCAAACCAAACCCCAAGCAGCTTATGGAAATCAGCGTAAGAGACATTAAAGCTATGCTTTAATTATAGATATATGCGTTGGCAGAGGACAGGGCGGGTGCTCCAGGATCAAAACAGCTCAGAAGGGCCATTAGAAACCAACTTTCAGGTGGTGAAAGGTGGCCGAGCTCCCTGGGGTCACGCGAGCCTCTGTAAATCCCCAGAGAGGTCGGCACAGCCGTACTGCCAGCCCCACGCGTGACGCATGACCCGTTCCCAACCCAGCCAGGAACGGCTAAAAATACCAGTGTCTCTCCCTCCCCTGGGCACGCAGCTGAGAAATGTTTCTGTTGACTCATGAACCTGCTGAAGAGGCATCAAACACCCCAGCCGCGACCCACCCCACCGTTCTAGATGGTGATGGACGGTGACGGCATCCCGACCCCGGTGATGGCTGAGCCCTGCTCCAATGCACGATGCTCCCTCTCCCAGCACCGTGCCGGCACAAGAAGCAAGTCAGGGTGGACAGCCTCACAACTCTTCACTTCTAGGATATTTTCTACGCGACTTAACCAAGGGACCAGGGCTGCCACCGAAGCACCAGGCAGGACAGGGGACAGTGATGCAGCAGCTGGTCCCCATCCCTGCGGATGGAGATGCTGCACGTGCTCCTTGCAGGTGTGAACACACCGATTTACACCTCCCAAGCGTCTGCGGTTGCCGTCCATCCCAGTGGCTTTTTGTTTCGGGGGGTCAGGCAGAGGCTGGGGGCTGGATTCCCACAACACCAGGTTGCGATGCGTCTTCCCCCTCCACGCCGGCCCCGAGCAAGCACCCGTGCCCAGAGCACAAACTGCTGCGAGGAGGGGGGAGGCGCAATTAATAATGCACCGCGCTCCGGACCCATAAATCTCTGGCACGATCCATGGGTAATGTGAAGGGTGATGGAGAAGGCCTTGTCCAAGGTCAGACAGCGAGTCCCGGGGGATGGCCTGGGAACGGG